>NW_027046140.1:0-32195 GCF_025399875.1 Dalotia coriaria | reverse complement strand
AAAAAAACCCTTTTTTTGCTTTTAGCTTAAAAGAAATTAAACTAAAAATCTTTTTCAAAAAACATTTTAAATTTTAACGTTAAATCGTTAAAAAAAAATTTTAAAAAACGAAAAAAAAAATTTGGGCTTTTTTTTTTTCCCCAAAAAACCAAATTAAAAAAAAAATTTTTGGCAAAAATTTTAAAATTTTTTAACCCCGTTAAATCGTTAAAGGAAAAAAATTTTTAAAAAAAAGTAATAAAACGTCGTTTTTATTGTTTTCCTTTTAAAACGTTAAACTAAAAACGTCTTTTTTAAAAAAACATATTCAAAAAATTTTGTCGTTGGGGTTTTAAAAAACGCTTTAAAAAAAACAAATAATAAAAACGTCGTTTTTATTTTTTAGCTTAAAACCGTTAAAGTCAAAAGGCTTTTTTAAAAACTTTTTAAAAACCCTTTTTTAAATGTTAAATAACAAATTAAAAAAAAAAAGGCCTTTTTTTTTTAGCTTTTAGCGTTAAACGCATTAAAAAAAAATTTTTTCAAAATAAATTTTCGTTTTAGTGTTTTCCCGTTAAAAGGGGGAATAAATAAAAAGGGTTAAAAAAAATTTCGTTTTTAGCTTTTTACCGTTAAAACCGTTAAATAAAACGTGCTTTTTTAAAAAAATTTTAAATTTTTTTCGTTAAACGTTAAAAACGAAATTTTTAAAAAAAAAAACGTTAAAAATTTTTTTTTTTTTATGTGTTTTCGTTAAAACGAAATTTAAAAACCAATATTTTTTGCTAAAATGTTTTCAAGTTTTTAACGTTAAAACTTAAAAATTTTTTAAAAAACAATTAAAAAACCTCGTTTTTTGTTTTTAGCTTAAAAAAAAAATAAAATGCTTTTTTTAAAAATTTTTTAAGTTTTTAACGTTAAACTTCAAAAGGCTTTTTAAAAAAAAAAAATTAAATTTGTCGATGTTTTTTTCGCTTAAAAAACAAAAAAAAAAAATTTTTTTTTTTTAAAAAATTTTTAGGCATTTTAAACTTAAATCGTTCAAAAAAAAAATTTTAAAAAAATAATAAAAATTTCTTTTTTAGCTTTTTAAAAACGAAAAAAAACCCCTGCTGTTTTTTAAATTTTAAGTTTTTGTCTTTTAAAAATTTTAAAATGGGAATTTAATAAAAACGAAAAAAAAAAAAAATTTTTTTATTTTTCGCGAAAAAAAGCGTTAAAATAAAAGGGTTTTTTTTTAAAAAAAAAGCTTTTCAAATTTTTAACTTAAATCGTTAAAAAAAAAAATTTTAAAAAAAAAAAAAAAATTTTTTTTGGTTTTAGCGAAAAAAACGCAAAAAAAAAAAAATTTTTGCTTTTTTAAAAATTTTTAATTTTTAAAAATCGTTCAAATAGACGAAATTTTTTTAAAAAAGAATAATAAAAATTTCGTCTTTTTATGTGTTTTACGCAAAACAGATTTCTAAAAACGTGCTGTTTTGCTAAAAAAATTTTCAAGCATTTTAGATCGTTGAAATCGTTCAAATAGAAGCAATATTAATAAAAACGAATAATAAAATTCCTCGTTTTGCTGTTTTACGCGTTAAAACGCAGATTAAAACTCAAAACGTGCTGTTTTTGCTAAAATAATCATTTTCAAGCATTTTAGATCGTTGAAATCGTTCAAATAGACGCAATATTAATAAAAACGAATAATAAAAATTTCGTCGTTTTTATGCTGTTTTACGCGTTAAAACGCAGATTAAAGCTCAAAACGTGCTGTTTTGCTAAAATAAGCATTTTCAAGCATTTTAGATCGTTGAAATCGTTCAAATAAACGCAATATTAATAAAAACAATAATAAAAATTCGTCGTTTTATGCTGTTTTACGCGTTAAAAGCAGATTAAAGCTCAAAACGTGCTGTTTTGCTAAAATAATCATTTCAAGCATTTTAGATCGTTGAAATCGTTCAAATAGACGCAATATTAATAAAAACGAATAATAAAAATTTCGTCGTTTTTATGCTGTTTTAGCGTTAAAACGCAAATTAAAGCTCAATACGTGCTGTTTTTGCTAAAATAAGCATTTTCAAGCATTTTAGATCGTTGAAATCGTTCAAATAGAAGCAAATTAATAAAAATACATAATAAAAATTCTCGTTTTTGCTGTTTTAGCGTTAAAGACGTTCAAAGCTCAAAACGTCTGTTTTCATAAAATAATCATTTTCAAGCATTTTAGTCGTTTAAACCCGTTCAAATAGACGCAATATTAATAAAAACGAATGTTTAAAATTTCGTCGTTTTTAGCTTTTTACGTTAAAACGAAAGATTAAATCTCAATATCATACTGTTTTGCTAAAAATAAGCATTTTCAAGCTTTTTTAGATCGTTGAAACGTCAGATAAACTAAAACTTAATAAAGCAAATAACATAAAATCGTCGTTTTTAGCTGTTTAACGCATTAAAACGCAGATTAAATCAAAACGTGCTGTTTTGCTAAAATAATCTCTTTTCAAGCATTTTTGATCGTTGAAATCGTTCAAATAGACGTGCAATATTAATAAAAAACGAATAACAAAAATTTCGTTTTTTGCTGTTTAACGCGTTAAAACGCAGATTAAAACTCAAAACTGTGCTGTTTTGCTAAAATAAAGCTTTTCAAGCATTTTAGATCGTAAAATCGTTTGCAAATAAAGCATATTAATAAAAACGAATAATAAAAATTGTCGTTTTATGCTGTTTAACGCGTTAAAAAGCAATTAAAGCTCAAAACGTGCTGTTTTGCTAAAATAATCATTTTCAAAGCACTTTAGATCGTTGAAATCGTTCAAATTAAATATTAATAAAACGAATAATAAAATTTCGTCGTTTTATGCTGTTTTACGCGTTAAAACGCGTTTATAAGCTCAAAACGTGCTGTTTTGCTAAAATAAATCTTTCAAGCATTTAGATCGTTGAATCAGTTCAGACGTAAATTAAGTTAAAAATCGAATAATAAAAATTACGTATTTTTGCTGTTTTTTACGCGTTAAAACCAGTTTAAAAAGCTCAAAACATGCTGTTTTGCTAAAATAATCATTTTCAAGCATTTGATCGTTGAAATCGTTCAAATAGAGGCAATATTAATAAAAACGAATAATAAAAAATTCGTCGTTTTTATGCTGTTTTACGCGTTAAAACGCAGATTAAAGCTCAAAACGTGCTGTTTTGCTAAAATAAGCATTTTCAAGCATTTTAGATCGTTGAAATCGTTCAAATAGAATCAATATTAATAAAAACGAATAATAAAAATTCGTCGCTTATGCTGTTTTACGCGTTAAAACGCAGATTAAAGCTCAAACGTGCTGTTTTGCTAAAATAATCATTTTCAAGCATTTTAAATCGTTTAAATCGTTCAAATAGACGCAATATTAATAAAAACGAATAATAAAAATTTCGTCGTTTTTATGCTGTTTTACGCGTTAAAACGCAGATTAAATCTCAAACGTGCTGTTTTACTAAAATAAGCATTTTCAAGCATTTTAGATCGTTGAAATCGTTCAAATAGAAGCAATATTAATAAAAACGAATAATAAAAATTCGTCGTTTTTATGCTGTTTTACGCGTTAAAACGCAGATTAAAGCTCAAAACGTGCTGTTTTGCTATAATAGTCATTTTCAAGCTTTTTTAGATCGTTGAAATCGTTCAAATAGACGCAATATTAATAAAAACGAATAATAAAAATTTCGTCGTTTTTATGCTGTTTTACTCGTTAAAACGCAGATTAAAGCTCAAAACGTGCTGTTTTGCTAAAATAAGCATTTTCAAGCATTTTAGATCGTTGAAATCGTTCAAATAGAAGCAATATTAATAAAACGAATAATAAAAATTCGTCGCTTTTATGCTGTTTTTACGCGTTAAAACGCAGATTAAAGCTCAAAACGTGCTGTTTTGCTAAAATAATCATTTTCAAGCATTTTAGATCGTTGAAATCGTTCAAATAGACGCAATATTAATAAAAACGAATAATAAAAATTTCGTCGTTTTATGCTGTTTTACGCGATAAAACGCAGATTAAAAGCTCAAAACGTGCTGTTTTGCTAAAATAATCATTTTCAAGCATTTTAGATCGTTGAAATCGTTCAAATAGACGCAATATTAAAAAAACGAATAATAAAAATTTAAAAATAAAATAAGCATTTTCAAGCATTTTAGATCGTTGAAATCGTTTAAATAGAAGAATATTAATAAAACGAATAATAAAAATTCGTCGTTTTTATGCTGTTTTACGCGTTAAAACGTAGATTAAAGCTCAAAACGTGCTGTTTTGCTAAAATAATCATATTCAAGCATTTTAGATCGTTGAAATCGTTCAAATAGAAGCAATATTAATAAAAACGAATAATAAAAATTCGTCGTTTTTATGCTGTTTTACGCGTTAAAACGCAGATTAAAGCTCAAAACGTGCTGTTTTGCTAAAATAAGCATTTTCAAGCATTTTAGATCGTTGAAATCGTTCAAATAGACGCAATATTAATAAAAACGAATAATAAAAAATTTCGTCGGTTTTATGCTGTTTTGCGCGTTAAAACGCAGATTAAAGCTCAAAACATGCTGTTTTGCTAAAATAAGCATTTTCAAGCATTTTAGATCGTTGAAATCGTTCAAATAGACAATATTAATAAAAACGAATAATAAAAATTCGTCGTTTTTATGCTGTTTAACGCGTTAAAACGCAGATTAAAGCTCAAAACGTGCTGTTTTGCTAAAATAATCATTTTCAAGCATTTTAGATCGTTGAAATCGTTCAAATAGACGCAATATTAATAAAAACGAATAATAAAAATTTCGTCGTTTTTATGCTGTTTTACGCGTTAAAACGCAGATTAAAGCTCAAAACGTGCTGTTTTGCTAAAATAAGCATTTTCAAGCATTTTAGATCGTTGAAATCGTTCAAATAAAGCAATATTAATAAAAACGAATAATAAAAATCGTCGTTTTATGCTGTTTTACGCGTTAAAACGCAGATTAAAGCTCAAAACGTGCTGTTTTGCTAAAATAATCATTTTCAAGCATTTTAGATCGTTGAAATCGTTCAAATAGACGCAATATTAATAAAAACGAATAATAAAATTTCGTCGTTTTATGCTGTTTTACGCGTTAAAACGCAGATTAAAGCTCAAAACGTGCTGTTTTGCTAAAATAAGCATTTTCAAGCATTTTAGATCGTTGAAATCGTTCAAATAAAGCAATATTAATAAAACGAATAATAAAATTCGTCGTTTTATGCTGTTTTACGCGTTAAAGCAGATTAAAGCTCAAAACGTGCTGTTTTGCTAAAATAATCATATTCAAGCATTTTAGATCTTTGAAATCGTTCAAATAGAGGCAATATTAATAAAACGAATAATAAAAATTCGTCGTTTTTATGCTGTTTTACGCGTTAAAACGCAAATTAAAGCACAATACGTGCTGTTTGCTAAAATAAGCATTTTCAAGCATTTTAGATCATTGAAATCGTTCAAATAGAACAATATAATAAAAACGAATAATAAAAATTCGTCGCTTTTATGCTGTTTTACGCGTTAGAACGCAGATTAAAAGCTCAAAACGTACTGTTTTGCTAAAATAATCATTTTCAAGCATTTTAGATCGTTTAAATCGTTCAAATAGACGCAATATTAAAAAACGAATAATAAAAATTTCGTCGTTTTTTATGCTGTTTTACGCGTTAAAGCAGATTAAAAGCTCAAAACGTGCTGTTTTACTAAAATAAGCATTTTCAAGCATTTTAGATCGTTGAAATCGTTCAAATAGAAGCAATATTAATAAAAACGAATAATAAAAATTCGTCGTTTTATGTTAGTTTTACGCGTTAAAACGCAGATTAAAGCTCAAAACGTGCTGTTTTGCTATAATAATCATTTTCAAGCATTTTAGATCGTTGAAATCGTTCAAAATAGACGCAATATTAATAAAACGAATAATAAAAATTTCGTCGTTTTTACATGTGTTTACGCGTTAACACGCAGATTAATCTCAAAACGTGCTGTTTTGCTAAAATAAGCATTTTCAAGCATTTTTAGATCGTTGAAATCGTTCAAATAAAGCAATATTAATAAAAACGAATAATAAAAATTCGTCGCTTTTATGCTGTTTTACGCGTTAAAACGCAGATTAAAACTCAAAACGTGCTGTTTTGCTAAAATAATCATTTTCAAGCATTTTTAGATCGTTGATATCGTTCAAATAGACGCAATATTAAAAAACGAATAATAAAAATTTCGTCGTTTTTTATGCTGTTTTACGCGATAAAACGCAGATTAAATAAACGTGCTGTTTTGCTAAAATAATCATTTTCAAGCATTTTAGATCGTTGAAATCGTTCAAATAGACGCAATATTAATAAAAAACGAATAATAAAAATTTAAAAATAAAATAAGCATTTTCAAGCATTTTTAGATCGTTGAAATCGTTTAAATAAAGAAATATTAATAAAAACGAATAATAAAAAATTCGTCGTTTTTATGCTGTTTTACGCGTTAAAACGTAGATTAAAACTCAAAACGTGCTGTTTTGCTTGAAATAATCATATTCAAGCATTTTAGATCGTTGAAATCAGTTCAAATAGACGCAATATTAATAAAAACGAATAATAAAATTTTCGTCGTTTTATGCTGTTTATGCGTTAAAATGCAGATTAATGCTCAAAACTGCTGTTTTGCTAAAATAAAGCATTTTCAAGCATTTTTAGATCGTTGAAATCGTTCAAATAAGCAATATTAATAAAAACGAATAATAAAAATTTCGTCGTTTTTATGCTGTTTTACGCGTTAAAACGCAGATTAAAACTCAAAACGTGCTGTTTTGCTAAAATAAGCATTTTCAAGCTTTTTTAGATCGTTGAAATCGTTCAAATAGAAGCAATATTAATAAAAACGAATAATAAAAATTCGTCGTTTTATGCTGTTTTACGCGTTAAACGCAGTTTAAAAAGCTCAAAACGTGCTGTTTTGCTAAAATAACATTTTCAAGCATTTTAGATCGTTGAAATCGTTCAAATAGACGCAATATTAATAAAAACGAATAATAAAAAATCGTCGTTTTATGCTGTTTACGCGTTAAAACGCAGTTTAAAAACTCAAAACGTGCTGTTTTGCTAAAATAATCATTTTCAAGCATTTTAGATCGTTGAAATCGTTCAAATAGACGCAATATTAATAAAAACGAATAATAAAAATTTCGTCGTTATTATGCTGTTTTACGCGTTAAAACGCAGATTAAAGCTCAAAACGTGCTGTTTTGCTAAAATAAGCATTTTCAAGCATTTTAGATCGTTGAAATCGTTCAAATAGACGCAATATTAATAAAAACGAATAATAAAAAAATCGTCGTTTTATGCTGTTTTACGCGTTAAAACGCAGATTAAAGCTCAAAACGTGCTGTTTTGCTAAAATAATCATTTTCAAGTATTTTAGATCGTTGAAATCGTTCAAATAGACGCAATATTAATAAAAACGAATAATAAAAATTTCGTCGTTTTATGCTGTTTTACGCGTTAAAACGCAGATTAAAGCTCAAAACGTGCTGTTTTGTTTAAAATAATCATTTTCAAGCATTTTAGATCGTTGAAATCGTTCAAATAAAACGCAATATTAATAAAAACGAATAATAAAAATTCGTCGTTTTTATGCTGTTTTACGCGTTAAAACGCAGATTAAAGCTCAAAACGTGCTGTTTTGCTAAAAATAAGCATTTTCAAGCATTTTAGATCGTTGAAATCGTTCAAATAGACGCAATATTAATAAAAACGAATAATAAAAATCGTCGTTTTATGCTGTTTTACGCGTTAAAACGCAGATTAAAGCTCAAAACGTGCTGTTTTGCTAAAATAATCATTTTCAAGCATTTTAGATCGTTGAAATCGTTCAAATAGACGCAATATTAATAAAAACGAATAATAAAAATTTCGTCGTTTTTATGCTGTTTTACGCGTTAAAACGCAGATTAAAGCTCAAAACGTGCTGTTTTGCTAAAATAAGCATTTTCAAGCATTATAGAACGTTGAAATCGTTCAAAGAGAAGCAATATTAATAAAAACGAATAATAAAAATCTCGTCGTTTTATGCTGTTTTACGCGTTAAAACGCAGATTAATGCTCAAACGCGCTGTTTTGCTAAAAATAATCATTTTCAAGCATTTTAGATCGTTGAAATCGTTCAAATAGATGCGGCAATATTAATAAAAACGAATAATAAAAATTTCGTCGTTTTTATGCTGTTTCCGCGTTAAACGCAGATTAAAGCTCCTCAAAACGTGCTGTTTTGCTGTACAAGCATTTTCAAGCATTTTAGACCGTTGAAATCGTTTAAATAGCATTAGCCATTAATAAAAACGAACAATAAAAAATTGGTCGTTTTATGTTAAGCCTTTACGCGTTAAACGCAGATTAAGCTCAAAACGTGCTGTTTTGCTAAAATAATCATTTTCAAGCATTTTAGGATCGTTGAAATCGTTCAACAGACGCAATACCTAATAAAACGAATAATAAAAATTTCGTCGTTATTATGCTGTTTTACGCGTTAAACGCAGATTAAAAGCTCAAACGTGCTGTTTGCTAAAATAAGCAAGCATTTTTCAAGCATTTTAGGAACGTTGAAATCGTTCAAATAGAAGCAATATTAATGAAAAACAAATAATAAAAATTCGCCGTTTTATGCTGTTTTACGCGTTAAAACGCAGATTGGTGCTCAAGACGCGTTTTGCTAAAATAATCATTTTCAAGCATCAGGATCGTTGAAATCGTTCAAATAGACGCAATATTAATAAAAACGAATAATAAAATTTCGTCGTTTTATGCTGTTTTACGCGATAAAAACGCAGATTAAAGCCTTCCAAACGTGCTGTTTTGCTACAAAATAATCATTTTCAAGCATTTAGATCGTTGAAATCGTTCCAAATAGACGCGCAATATTAATAAAAACAATAATAAAAATTTCGTCGTTTTTATGCTGTTTTACGCGTTAAAACCTCAGATTAAAAGTTCAAAACGCTGTTTTGCTAAAATGTTTTCAAGCATTTTAGGATCGTTGAAATCGTTTAAATAGGAGAAATATTAATAAAAAAACGAATAATAAAAAATTCGTCGTTTTATGCTGTTTTACGCGTTAAAACGCAGATTAGAGCTCAAACCGTAAAGGCTGTTTTTGCTAAAAATAATCATATTCAAGCATTTAGATCGCTGAAATCGTTCAACAGACGCAATATTAATAAAAACGAATAATAAAATTTCTGTCGTTTTATGCGTTGTTTACGTTAAACGCAGATTAAAAACTCGTAAACGTGCCGTTTTATTAAAATAAGCATTGCAAGCATTTTAGATCGTTGGAACCGTTCAAACAGACGCAATATTAATAAAAAAACGAATACCGTAAATTCGTCGTTTTATGTTGTTTTACGCGTTAAAACGCAGATTAAAGCTCAAAAACGAGCTGTTTTGTATAAAAATATTCATTTTCAAGACGGATCGCTGAAATCGTTCAAATAGACCCAATATTAATAAAAACGAATGATAAAAATTTCGTCGTTTTATGCTGTTTACGCGTTAAACGCAGATTAAAAGCTCAAACGAGCTGTTTTGCTAAAATATTCATTTTCAAGCATTTTAGATCGTTGAAATCGTTCAACAGACGCAATATTAATAAAAAAACGAATAATAAAAATTTCGTCGTTTTTATGCTGTTTTACGCGTTAAAACGCAGATTAAAGCCTTCCTCAAACGTGCTGATTTGCTAAAATAATCATTTTCAAGCATTTTAGATCGTTGAAATCGTTCAAATAAAACGCAATATTAATAAAAACGAATAATAAAAATTTCGTCATTTTTATGCTGTTTTACGCGTTAAAACGCAGATTAAAGCTCAAAACGTGCTGTTTTGCTAAAATACATTTTCAAGGATTTAGAACGTTGAAATCGTTCAAATAGAGCAATATTAATAAAACGAATAATAAAAATCGTCGTTTTAGAGTGCTGTTTTACGCGCGTTAAAACGCAGACATCGCTCAAAACGCGCTGTTTTGCTAAATTAATCATTTTCAAGCATTTTAGATCGTTGAAATCGTTAAAATAGACGCAATATTAATAAGAAACGAATAATAAAAATTTCGCCTGCTGTTTACGCGATAAACGTAGATTAAAAGCGCAAAACGTGCTGTTTTGCTAAAATAATCATATTCAAGCATTTTAGATCGTTGAAACTGTCTCTTTCAAATAGACGCACATTAATAAAAAAAACGAATAAAATTCCTGTCGTTTTATGCTGTTTTACGCGTTAAAACGCAGATTAAAGCTCAAAACGTGCTGTTTTGCTTTTTTTACAAAATAAGCATTTTGAAGCATTTTAGATCGTTGAAAATCGTTTTAAATAGAAAAAATATTAATAAAAACGAATAAAATTCGTCGTTTTATGCTGTTTTACGCGTTAAAACTATGATTAAAGCTCAAAACGTGCTGTTTTGCTGCTAAAATAATCATATTCAAGCATTTTAGACGTTGAAAACTGTCCAACAGACGCAATATTAATAAAACGTGAATAATAAAAATTTCGTCGTTTTTATGCCGTTTTACGCGTTAAAACGTTAGATTAAAGCTCAAACGTGCTGTTTTGCTAAAATAATCATTCTTTTCAAGTACTTTTAGATCGTTGAAATCGTCTGCCAAATAGACGCAGCCATTAATAAAAACAAATAATAAAAATTTCGTCGTTTTTATGCTGTTTTACGCGTTAAAACGCAGATTAAAAGTCCTCAAAACGTGCTGTTTTGCTAAAATAAGCATTTTTCAAGCATTTTAGATCGTTTAAATCAGTCCAAATAGAAGCAATATTAATAAAAAATGAATAATAAAATTGTCATTTTATGCCGTTTTACGCGTTAAAACGCAGATTAAAAGCCTCAAACGTGCTGTTTTGCTAAAATAACTATTTTCAAGCATTTTAGATCGTTGAACCGTTCAAATAGACGCATATTAATAAAAACGAATAATAAAAATTTCGTCGTTTTATGTTTTACGCGTTAAAACGCAGATTGCGCTCAAAACGTGCTGGTTTTACTAAAATAAGCATTTTCTCAAGCATTTTAGATCGCTGAAATCGTTCAAATAGAAGCACATAATAAAACGAATAATAAAAAATCCCCGTCGTTTTTATGTTGTTTTACGCGTTAAAACGCAGATTAAAGCTCAAAACGTGCTGTTTTGCTATAATAATCATTTTCAAGCATTTTAGATCGTCGAAATCGTTCAGCCAGACGCACATTAATAAAACGAATAATAAAAATTTCCGTCGTTTTTATGCTGCCTTTACGCGTTAAAACGGCAGATTAAAAGCCTGAAACGTGCTGTTTCGCTAAAAATACATTTTCGCTATTTTAGATCGTTGAAAATCGTTCAACAGAAGCCAATACAATAAAACGAATAATAAAAATTCGTCGCTTTATGCAGTTTTACGCGTTAAAACGCAGATTAAAGCTCAAACGTGCCGTTTTGCTAAAATAATCATTTTCAAGCATTTTGTGATCAAAGAAATGTTCAACAGACGCAATATTAATAAAAACGAATAATAAAAAATTCTCGGTCGTTTTATGCTGTTTTACGCGATAAACGCAGATTAAAAGCTCAAAACGTGCTGTTTTGCTAAAATAATCATTTTCAAGCATTTTAGATCGCTGAAATGGTCCAAATAGACGCAATACACAAAAACGAATAATAAAAATTTAAAATAAAATAAGCATTTTCAAGCATTCTTAGATCCTTGAAATCGTTTAAATAGAAGAAATATTAATAAAAAACGTATCAATGTAATTCGTCGTTTTTATGCTGTTTTACGCGTTAAAAAACGCAGATTAAAAGCTCAAACGTGCTGTTTTGCTAAAATAATCATATTCAAGCATTTTAGACTCGTTGAAATCGTTCAACAGACGCAATATTAATAAAAACGACAATAAAATTTCGTCGTTTTTATGTTGCGTTTACGCGTTAAATGCAGATAAAGCTCAAAACGCGCTGTTTTGCTAAAATAAGCATTTTTCAAGCATTTAGATCGTTGAAATTGTTCAAATAGAAGCTAAATATTACCAAAAACGAATAATAAAAAATTTCCGTCGTTTTATGCTGTTTTACGTTGCAAAACGGTGATTAAAGTCCTCAAACGTGCTGTTTTGCTAAAATAAGCATTTTCAAGCATTTTAGATCGTTAAACGTTCAAATAGAAGCAATATTAATAAAAAAAACGAATAATAAAAATTCGTCGTTTTATGTTGTTTACGCGTTAAAACGCAGACTTAAAAGCTCAAAACGCTGTTTTGCTACAAAATAATCATTTTCAAGCATTTTAGACGCTGAAACTGTTCAAATAGTGACGCAATATTAATAAAACGAATAATAAAAATTTCGTCGTATTTATGCTGTTTTACGCGATAAAACGCAGATTAAAGCTCAAAACGTGCTGTTTGCTAAATAATCATTTTCAAGCATTTAGATCGCTGAAATCGTTCCAACAGACGCAATATTAATAAAAAACGAATAATAAAAATTTAAAAATGTAAATAAGCATTTTCAAGCAATTCTAGATCGTTGAAATCGTTTAAATAGAAGAAATATTAATAAAAAAACGAATAATAAAAAATTCGTCGTTTTTATGCTGTTTTACGCGTTATAACGTAGATTGCGCTCAAACGTGCTGTTTTTGCTAAAATAATCATATTCAAGCATTTTAGATCGTTGAAATCGTTCAAATAGACGCAATATTAATAAAAACGAATATCAAAATTTTCGTCGTTTTATGTTGTTTTACGCGTTAAAATGCAGATTAAAGCTCAAACGCCGTTTACAAAATAAGCATTTTCAAGCATTTTAGATCGTTGAAATCGTTCAAAATAGAAGCAATATTAACAAAAACGAATAAAATTTCGTCGTTTTATGTCCTTTTACGCGTTAAAACGCAGATTAAAGCCCAAAACGTTGTTTTGCTAAAATAAGCATTTTCAAGCATTTTAGATCGTTGAAATCGTTCAAATAGAAGTACATAATAAAAACGAATAATAAAAATTCGTCGTTTTATGCTGTTTTACGCGTTAAAACGCAGATTAAAGTTCTCAAACGTGCTGTTTTGCCAAATAAGCATTTTCAAGCATTTTTAGATCATTAAAATCGTTCAACAGACGCAATATTAATAAAAACGAATAACAAAAAAATCGTCGTTTTTATGCTGTTTTACGCGTTAAAACGCAGATTAAAGCTCAAAACGTGCTGTTTTGCTAAAATAATCATTTTCAAGCATTTTAGATCGCTGAAATCGTTCAAATAGACGCAATATTAATAAAAACGAATAATAAAAAAATTTCTGCCGTTTTTATGCCGTTTTACGTTAAAACGCGATTAAAGTCAAAACGTGCTGTTTTGCCAAAATAAGCATTTTCAAGCATTTTAGGTCGTTGAAATCGTTTAAACAGAAGAAATATTAATAAAAACGAATACAAAAATTGGCTGTTTTATGTTGTTTTATGTTAAACGCAGATTGCTCAAAACGTGATGTTTTGCTAAAATAATCATTTTCTCGGGCATTTTAGATCGCTGGAAATCGTTCAAATAGAAGTTAAATATTAATAAAAACGAATAATAAAAAATTCGTCGTTTTATGCTGTTTTACGCGTTAAAACGCAGATTAAAGCTCAAACGTGCTGTTTTGCTAAAATAAGCATTTTCAAGCATTTTAGATCGCTGGAAATCGTTCAACAGACGCACATAATAAAACGAATAATAAAAATCGTCGTTTTATGCTGTTTTACGAGTTAAAACGCAGATTAAAGCCCAAAACGTGCTGTTTTGCTAAAATAACTATTTTCAAGCATTTTAGATCGTTGAAATCGTTCAACAGACGCAATATTAATAAAAACGAATAATAAAAAATTTCGTCGTTTTATGCTGTTTTACGCGTTAAAAACGCAGATTAAAGCTCAAAACGTGCTGTTTTGCTAAAATAAGTATTTTCGCTACTTTAGACCGTTGAAATCGTGTAAATAGAAGAAATATTAATAAAACGAATAATAAAAAATTGGTCGTTTTATGCTGTTTACGCGTTAAACGCAGATTAAAGCTCAAAACGTGCTGTTTTGCTAAAATAATCATTTTCAAGCATTTTAGATCGTTGAAATCGTTCAAATAGACGCACATTAATAAAAACGAATAATAAAAAATTTCTGTCGTTTTTATGCTGTTTACGCGTTAAACGCAGATTAAAGCTCAAACGTGCTGTTTTGCTAAATAAGTATTTTCAAGCATTTTAGAACGTTGAAATCGTTCAACAGTTTTTAATATTAATAAAACGAATAATAAAAAATTGCCGTTTTATGCTGTTTTACGCGTTAAAACGCAGATTAATGCTCAAACGTGCTGTTTTGCTAAAATAATCATTTTCAAGCATTTTAGATCGTTGAAATCGTTCGCTAAATAGACGCAATATTAATAAAAACGAATAATAAAATTCCTGTCGTTTTTATGCTGTTTTACGCGTTAAAACGCAGATTAAAACTCAAACGTGCTGTTTTGCTAAAATAAGTATTTGCAAGCATTTTAGATCGTTGAAATCGTTCAAATAGACGCAATATTAATAAAAACGAATAATAAAAATTCGGCGTTTTATGCTGTTTTACGCGTTAAAACGCAGATTAAAGCTCAAAACGAGCTGTTTTGCTAAAATATTCATTTTCAAGCATTTAGATCGTTGAAATCGTTCAAATAGACGCAATATTAATAAAAAACGAATGATAAAAATTCGTCGTTTTTATGTTGTTTTACGCGTTAAAACGTCAGATTAAAGCTCAAAACGAGCTGTTTTGCTAAAATATTCATTTCAAGCATTTTAGATCGTTGAAATCGTTCAAATAGACGCAATATTAATAAAAACGAATAATAAAAATTTCTGTCGTTTTTATGCTGTTTTACGCGTTAAAACGCAGATTAATGCTCAAAACGTGCTGTTTTGCTAAAATTAATCATTTTCAAGAATTTTAGATCGTTGAAATCGTTAAAATAGACGCAATATTAATAAGAAACGAATAATAAAATTTCGTCTTTTTTATGCTGTTTTACGCGATAAAACGTAGATTAAAGCGCAAAACGTGCTGTTTTGCTAAAATAATCATTTTCAAGCATTTTAGATCGTTGAAATCGTTCAAAAGACGCAATATTAAAAAAAAACGAATAAAAAAAATTTCGTCGTTTTATGCTGTTTTACGCGTTAAAACGCAGATTAAAGCTCAAAACGGCTGTTTTGCTAAAATAAGCATTTTCAAGCATTTTAGATCGTTGAAATCGTTTAATTAGGAAAATATTAATAAAAACGAATAATAAAAATTCGTCGTTTTATGCTGTTTTACGCGTTAAAACGCGATTAAAGCTCAAAACGTGCTGTTTTGCTAAAATAATCATATTCAAGCATTTTAGATCGTTGAAATCGTTCAAAGACGCAATATTAATAAAAACGAATAATAAAAATTTCGTCGTTTTATGCTGTTTTACGCGTTAAAACGCAGAAAAAGCTCAAAACGTGCTGTTTTGCTAAAATAATCATTTTCGCACCTTTAGATCGTTGAAATCGTTCAAATAGACGCAATATTAAAAAAAACGAATAATAAAAATTTCGTCGTTTTATGCTGTTTTACGCGTTAAAACGCAGATTAAAAGCTCAAACGTGCTGTTTTGCTAAAATAAGCATTTTCAAGCATTTTAGATCGTTGAAATCGTTCAAATAGAAGCAATATTAAAAAAAAACGAATAATAAAAAATTGTCGCTTTTATGTGTTTTACGCGTTAAAACGCAGATTAAAGCCCCAAAAGGGCCGGCTAAAATAATCATTTTCAAGCTTTTTAGATCGTTGAAATCGTTCAAAAGAATATTAATAAAAACGAATAAAAAAAATTTCGCGTTTTTATGCGTTTTACGCGAAAAAAGGGCAGATTAAAGTCAAACGTGCTGTTTTGCTAAAATAATCATTTTCAAGCATTTTGATCGTTAAACGTTCAAAAAACGAAAATTTTAATAAAAAAACGAATAAAAAAAATTTAAAATAAATAAGTTTTTCAAGATTTTGATGTTGAAATCTTTTAAAAAGAAGAAATATTAATAAAAACGAAAAAAAAATTCGTCTTTTTATGCTGTTTTCGGTTAAAACGTAGATTAAAGCTCAAACGTGCTGTTTTTAAAATAATCATATTCAAGCTTTTTAGATCGTTAAAACGTTCAAATAGACGAAATTAAAAAACAAAAAAAAATTTTTCTCGTTTTATGTTTTTTACGCGAAATGCAGAAAAGCCAAAACGTGCTGTTTTGCTAAAATAAGCATTTTCAAGCATTTTTGATCGTTGAAACGCAAATAGAAGCAATATTAATAAAACGAATAAAAAAAAATTTTGTCGTTTTATGTTGTTTTACGCTTTAAAAAACGCAGATTAAACCCAAAAACGTGCTTTTTTGCTAAAATAAGCATTTTCCCATTTTAGATCGTTGAAACGTTAAAATAGAGCAATTTTAAAAAAAAACGAAAAATAAAAATTGTCGTTTTATGTTTTTAGGGTTAAAACGCAGATTAAAGCTCAAACGTGCTGTTTTGCTAAAATAAGCATTTTCAAGCATTTTAGATCGTTGAAATCGTTCAAATACACGCAATATTAATAAAACGAATAATAAAAATCGTCGTTTTATGCTGTTTTACGCGTTAAACGCAGATTAAAAGCTCAAACGTGCTGTTTTGCTAAAATAATCATTTTCAAGCATTTTAGATCGTTGAAATCGTTCAAATAGACGCAATATTAATAAAAAACGAATAATAAAATTCCCTGTCGTTTTATTGTTTACGCGTTAAAACCGCAGATTAAAAGCTCAAAACGTGCTGTTTTGCTAAAAATAAGCATTTTCAAACATTTAGGTCGTTGAAACTGCTTAAATAGTAGCTACAGGTTATTAATAAAACGAATAATAAAAAATTGGTCGTTTTATGCTGTTTACGCGTTAAAACGCAGATTAAAAGCTCGCAAACGCGCTGTTTTGCTAAAATAACTACTTTCAAAGCATTTTAGATCGCTGAAATCGTTCTTTCAAATAGAAGCAATATTAATAAAACGAATACCGGGAAAAATCTGCTGTTTTATGCTGTTTTACGCGCTAAAAACGCGCATCAAAGCTCAAAAAACGTGCTGTTTTGCTAAAATAAGACATTTTCAAGCATTTTAGATCGTTGGAAATCGTTCAAATAGACGCAATATTAATAAAAAAAAACGAATAATAAAAAATCGTCGTTTTTATGCTGTTTTACGAGTTAAAAAACGCAGATTAAAAGTTTTCCAAACGTGCTGTTTTGCTATAAAATAATCATTTGCAAGCATTTAGATCGCTGGAAATCGTTCGCTAAAATAGACGTGCAATATTAATAAAAACGAATAATAAAAATTCTGTCGTTTTGAAGGTTTTACGCGTTAAAACGCAGATTAAAGCTCAAAACGTGCTGTTTCCATAAAATAAGCATTTTCAAGCATTTTAGATCGTTGAAATCGTTTAAATAGAAGAAATATTAATAAAAACGAATAATAAAAATTATCGTTTTATGCTGTTTTACGCGTTAAACGCAGATTAAAGCTCAAAACGTGCTGTTTTGCTAAAATAATCATTTTCAAGCATTTTGTAGATCGTTGAAATCGTTCAAATAGACCCAATATTAATAAAAACGAATAATAAAAATTTCGTCGTTTTTATGCTGTTTTACGCGTTAAACGCAGATTAAAGCTCAAAACGCTGTTTTGCTAAAATAAGCATTTCAAGCATTTTAGAACGTTGAAATCGTTCACAGCAATATTAATAAAAAACGAATAATGCAAAAAATCGTCGTTTTATGCTGTTTTACGCGTTAAAAAACGCAGATTAATGCTCAAACGTGCTGTTTTGCTAAAATAGTCATTTTCAAGCATTTTAGATCGTTGAAATCGTTCAAATAGACGCAATATTAATAAAAACGAATAATAAAAAATTTCGTCGTTTTTATGCCGTTTTACGCGATAAAAACGCAGATTAAAAGCCTCAAAACGTGCCGTTTTGCTAAAATAATCATTTTCAAGCATTTTGTGATCGTTGAACCGTTCAAATAGACGCAATATTACCAAAAAAAAAAAACGAATAATAAAAATTTCGTCGTTTTATGCTGTTTTACGCGTTCAAACTCAGATTAAAGCTCAAACGTGCTGTTTTGCTAAAATAAGCATTTTCAAGCATTTTAGTTCGTTGGAAATCGTTTAAATAGGAGAAATATTAATAAAAACGAATAATAAAAAATTCGTCGTTTTTATGCTGTTTTTACGCGTTAAAACGCAGATTATCAAACTGCGCTGTTTTACAAAATAATCATATTCCAAGCATTTTAGATCGTTGAAATCGTTCAAATAGACGCAATATTAATAAAAACGAATAATAAAATTTTCGTCGTTTTTATGCTGTTTTATGCGTTAAAAACGCAGATTAAAAACTCAAAACGTGCTGTTTTGCTAAATAAGCATTTGCAAGCATTTTAGATCGTTGAAATCGTTCAAATAGACGCAATATTAATAAAACGAATAATAAAAATTCGTCGTTTTTATGCTGTTTTACGCGTTAAACGCAGATTAAAGCTCAAAACGTGCTGTTTTTGCTAAAATAAGCATTTTCACATTTTAGAACGCTGGAAATCGTTCAACAGAAGCAATATTAATAAAAACGAATAATAAAAAATCTGCCGTTTTATAAAGCTGTTTTACGCGTTAAAACGTTGGTGATTAAAGCTCAAACGAGCTGTTTTGCTAAAAATATCATTTTCAAGCATTTTAGATCGTTGAACCGTTCAAATAGACGCAATATTAATAAAAACGAATAATAAAAATTTCGTCGTTTTTATGCTGTTTTACGCGTTAAAAACGCGGTGATTAAGCTCGTAAAACGTGCTGATTTTGCTCAAATAATCATTTTCAAGCATTTAGATCGTTGAAATCGTTCAAATAGACGCAATATTAATAAAACGAATAATAAAAATTTCAATATTTTTATGCTGTTTTACGTTAAACGCAGATTAAAGCTCAAAACGTGCTGTTTTGCTAAAAAATACATTTTCAAGCATTTTAGAACGCTGAAATCGTTCAAATAGTAGGTTAATATTAATAAAAACGAATAATAAAAATTCGTCGTTTTATTCTGTTTTACGCGTTAAAACGCAGATTAATGCTCAAACGTGCTGTTTTGCTAAATTAACTTCATTTTCAAGCATTTAGATCGCTGAAATCGTTCAAATAGACGCAATATTAATAAGAAAACGAATAATAAAAATTTCGTCGTTTTATGCTGTTTTACGCGATAAAACGCAGATTAAAAGCTCAAAACGTGCTGTTTTGCTAAAATAATCATTTTCAAGCATTTTAGATCGCTGGAAATCGTTCAAATAGACGTACATTAATAAAAAAAACGAATAATAAAAATTTCTGTCGTTTTTATATTGTTTTACGCGTTAAAAACGCAGATTAAAGCTCAAAACGTGCTGTTTTGCTAAAATAAGCATTTTCAAGCATTTTTTAGATCGTTGAAATCGTTTAAATAGGAAAATATTAATAAAAACGAATAATAAAAAATTGTCGTTTTTATGTTTTACGCGTTAAAACGCAGATTAAAGCTCAAAAACGTGCTGTTTTGCTGCTAAAATAATCATATTCAAGCATTTTAGATCGCTGGAAATCGTTCAAATAGACGCAATATTAATAAAAACGAATAATACCCTTCGTCGTTTTATGCTGTTTTACGCGTTAAAACGCAGATTAAAAACTCAAAACGTGCTGTTTTGCTAAAAATAAGCATTTGCAAGCATTTTAGATCGTTGAAATCGTTCAAATAGACGCAATATTAATAAAAACGAATAATAAAAATTCGTCGTTTTATGTTGTTTTACGCGTTAAAACGCAGATTAAAGCTCAAAACGTGCTGTTTTGCTAAAATAAGTATTTCAAGCATTTTAGAACGCTGAAATCGTTCAAATAGAAGGCAATACATTAATAAAAACGAATAATAAAAAAATCTGTCGTTTTATGCTGTTTTACGCGTTAAAACGCAGATTAAAGTTCAAAACGAGCTGTTTTGTTAAAATATTCATTTTCAAGCATTTTGTGATCGTTGAAAATCGTTCAAATAGACGCACATTAATAAAAACGAATAATAAAAATTTCGTCGTTTTATGTTGTTTTACGCGTTAAAACGCAGATTAAAGCTCAAAACGTGCTGGATTTGCTCAAATAATCATTTTCAAGCATTTTAGATCACCGTTGAAATCGTTCAGCCAGACGCACATTAATAAAAAACGAATAATAAAAATTCCTGTCATTTTTATGTTGTTTTACGCGTTAAAACGTGCAGATTAAAGCTCAAAACGTGCTGTTTTGCTAAAATAAGCATTTTAAGCATTTTAGAACGTTGAAATCGTTCAAATAGAAGCAATATTAATAAAAACGAATAATAAAAATCTGTCGTTTTATTCTGTTTTACGCGTTAAACGCAGATTAATGCTCTCAAAACGCTGTTTTGCTAAATTAATCATTTTCAAGCATTTTTAGATCGCTGAAATCGTTCAAATAGACGCAATATTAATAAGAAACAATACTGCGTACTCGTCGTTTTATGCTGTTTTACGCGATAAAACGCAGATTGTGCCTCAAAACGCGCTGTTTTGCTAAAATAATCATTTTCAAGCATTTTAGATCGTTGAAATCGTTCAAATAGACGCAATATTAATAAAAAAACGAATAAAAATTCTGTCGTTTTATGTTGTTTTACGCGTTAAACGCAGATTAAAAGCTCAAAACGTGCTGTTTTGCTAAAATAAGCATTTTCAAGCATTTTAGATCGTTGAAATCGTTTAAATAGGAAAATATTAATAAAAACGAATAATAAAAAAATTCGTCGTTTTTATGTTGTTTCACGCGTTAAAACGCAGATTAAAAGCTCAAAACGTGCTGTTTTGCTAAAAATAATCATTTTCCAGCATTTTAGATCGTTGAAATCGTTCAAATAGACGCAATATTAATAAAAACGAATAATAAAAAATTTCGTCGTTTTTATGCTGTTTTACGCGTTAAAACGAAGATTAAAGCTCAAAACGTGCTGTTTTGCTAAAATAAGCATTTTCAAGCATTTTGTGATCGTTGAAATCGTTCAAATAGAGGCAATATTAATAAAAAACGAATAATGTACCCGTCGTTTTTATGCTGTTTTACGCGTTAAAAAACGCAGATTAGAGCTCAAAACGTGCTGTTTTGCTAAAATAATCATTTTCGCTAAATTTAGATCGCTGAAATCGTTCAAACAGACGCAGTATTAATAAAAACGAATAATAAAAAATCTGTCGTTTTCGTTTTACGCGTTAAAACGCGGTGATTAGAGCTCAAACGCGCTGTTTTGCTAAAATAATCATTTTCAAGCATTTTAGATCGTTGGAAATCGTTCAAATAGACGCAGTATTAATAAAAACGAATAATAAAAATTTCGTCGTTTTTATGTTATTTTACGTTAAAACGCAGATTAAAAGCTCAAACGTGCTGTTTTGCTAAAATAAGCATTTTCAAGCATTTTACATCGTTGAATGTTCAAATAAAAGCACAATATTAATAAAAAACGAATAATAAAATTCGTCGTTTTTATGCTGTTTTACCCGTTAAAAAAACGCAGATTAAAGTTCAAAACGTGCTGTTTTGCTAAAATAATCATTTTCAAGCATTTTAGATCGCAGAAATCGTTCAAATAGACGCAATATTAATAAAACGAATAATAAAAATTTCCGTCGTTTTATGCTGTTTTACGCGTTAAACGCAGATTAAAAGCTCAAAACGTGCTGTTTTGTAAAAAAAGCATTAATCATTTTAGATCGTTGCTGAAATCGTTCAAATAGAAGCAATATTAATAAAAACGAATAATAAAAATTCGTCGTTTTATGCTGTTTACGTTAAAACGCAGGATTAAAGCTCAAAACGTGCTGTTTTGCTAAAATAATCATTTTCGCCATTTTAGATCGTTGAAATCGTTCAAATAGACGCACAATAATAAAAACGAATAATAAAAATTTCGTCGTTTTTATGCTGTTTTACGCGTTAAAAAACGCAGATTAAAAGCTCAAAACGTGCTGTTTTGCTAAAATAAGCATTTTCAAGCATTTTAGATCGCTGGAAATCGTTCAAATAGACGCAATATTAATAAAAACGAATAATAAAAAAATTCGTCGTTTTTATGTTGTTTTACGCGTTAAACGGTGATTAAAGCTCAAAACGTGCTGTTTTGCTAAAATAATCATTTTCAAGCATTTTAGATCGTTGAAATCGTTCACAAATAGACGTAATACATTAATAAAAAAACGAATAATAAAAATTTCCGTCGTTTTATGCTGTTTTACGCGTTAAAACGCAGATTAATGCCTTCAAAAACGTGCTGTTTTGCTAAAAATAAGCATTTTCAAGCATTTTGTGATCGTTGAAATCGTACAATAGAAGAAATATTAATAAAAACGAATAATAAAAAATTCGTCGTTTTATGCGCTGTTTTACGCGTTAAACGCAGATTAAAGCTCAAACGTGCTGTTTTGCTAAAATAACTATTCAAGCATTTTAGATCGCGTTGAAATCGTTCAAATAGACGCAATATTAATAAAAAACGAATAATAAAAAATTTCCTGTCGTTTTTATGTTGTTTTACGTTAAAACGCAGATTAATGCTCAAAACGTGCTGTTTTGCTAAAATAAGCATTTTCAAGCATTTTAGATCGCTGAAATCGTTCAAATAGAAGAAATACTAATAAAACGAATAATGTACCCGTCGTTTTATGCTGTTTACGTTAAAACGCAGATTAAAGCTCAAAACGTGCTGTCCACAAACAATCATATTCAAGCATTTTAGATCGCTGAAATCGTTCAAATAGACGTGCACATTAATAAAAAAACGAATAATGTAAATTTCGTCGTTTTTATGTTGTTTTACGCGCTAAAAACGCAGATTAAAGCTCAAAACGTGCTGTTTTGCTAAAATAATCATTTTCAAGCACTTTAGATCGTTGAAATCGTTCAACAGACGCAATATTAATAAAACGAATAATAAAAATTTCGTCGTTTTATGCTGTTTTTTACGCGTTAAAAACGCAGATTAAAAGCTCAAAACGCGCTGTTTTGCTAAAATAAGCATTTTCAAGCATTTTAGATCGTTGAAATCGTTCAAATAGAAAGTTATATTATCTATTAATAAAACGAATAATAAAATTTCGTCGTTTTTATGCTGTTTTACGCGTTAAAAACGCAGATTAAAAGCTCAAAACGTGCTGTTTTGCTAAAATAAGCATTTTCAAGCATTTTAGATCGTTGAAATCGTTCAAAAGAGAAGCAATATTAATAAAAAACGAATAATAAAATTCGTCGTTTTTATGCTGTTTTACGCGTTAAACGCAGATTAGAGCTCAAAACGTGCTGTTTTGCTAAAATAATCATTTTCAAGCATTTTGGATCGCTGGAAATCGTTCAAATAGACGCAATATTAATAAAACGAATAATAAAAATTTCGTCGTTTTTATGTTGTTTTACGCGTTAAACGCAGATTAAAGCTCAAACGTGCTGTTTTGCTAAATAAGCATTTTCAAGCATTTTAGATCGTTGATATCGTTCAAATAGAAGCAATCTTAATACAAAACAAATAGTAAAAAATTCGTCGTTTTTATAAAGCGTTTTACGCGTTAAAACGCAGATTAAAAGCTCAAAACGTGCTGTTTTGCTAAAATAATCATTTTCAAGCATTTTAGTTCGTTGAAATCGTTCAAATAGACACAATATTAATCAAAAACGAATAATAAATATTTCGTCGTTTTATGTTGTTTACGCGTTAAAACGCAGATTAAAGCTCAAAACGTGCTGTTTCAAAATAAGCATTTTCTCAAGATTTTAGATCGTTGGAATCGTTCAAATAGACGTTAAATATTAATAAAAACGAATAATAAAATTTCGTCGTTTTATGTTGTTTTACGCGTTAAAACGCAGATTAAAGCTCAAACGTGCTGTTTTGCTAAAATAAGCATTTTCAAGCATTTAGATCGTTGAAATCGTTCAACAGACGCAATATTAATAAAAAAACGAATAATAAAAATTCGTCGTTTATGTTGCTTTACGCGTTAAACGCAGATTAAAGCTCAAAACATGCTGTTTTGCTAAACATTCATTTTCAAGCATTTTAAATCGTTGAAATCGTTCAAATAGACGCACATTAATAAAAACGAATAATAAAATTCGTCGTTTTATGCTGTTTTACGCGTTAAATCGCAGACTTCTCAATGCTCAAAACGTGCTGTTTTGCTAAAATAAGCATTTTCAAGCATTTTAGATCGTTGAAATTGTTCAAATAGAAGAAATATTAATAAAAACGAATAATAAAATCTGTCGTTTTTATGCGTTGGTTTTACGCGTTAAAACGCATATTAAAGCTCAAAACGTGCTTTCGTTTTGCTAAAATAATCATATTCAAGCATTTTAGATCGTTGAAATCGTTCAAATAGACGCAATATTAATAAAAAACGAATAATAAAAATTTTGTCGTTTTATGTTGTTTTACGCGTTAAAACGCAGATTAAAAGCTCAAAACGTGCTGTTTTGCTAAAATAATCATTTTCAAGCACTTTAGATCCTGAAATCGTTCAAATAGACGCAATATTAATAAAAACGAATAATAAAAAATTTTGCCGTTTTATGCTGTTTTACGCGTTAAAAACGCAGATTAAAGCTCAAAACGTGCTGTTTTGCTAAAATAAGCATTTTCAAGCATTTTAGATCGTTGAAATCGTTCCTCAAATAGCTAAATATTAATAAAACGACAATAAAATTTCGCTTATGCTGTTTTACGCGTTAAAACGCAGATTAAAGCTCAAAACGCGCTGTTTTGCTAAAAATAAGCATTTTCAAGCATTTTAGATAGTTGAAATCGTTCAAATAGAAGCAATATTAATAAAAACGAATAATAAAAAATTCGTCGTTTTTATGCTGTTTTACGCGTTAAAACGCAGATTAAAAGCTCAAAATGTGCTGTTTTGCTAAAATAATCATTTTCAAGCATTTTAGATCGTTAAAATCGTTCAAATAGAGTAATATTAATAAAAACGAATAATAAAATTTCTGTCGTTTTTATGCTGTTTTACGCGTTAAAAACGCAGATTAAAGCTCAAACGTCCTGTTTTGCTAAAATAAGCATTTTCAAGCATTTTAGATCGTTGAAATGTTCAAATAGAAGCAATATTAATAAAAACGAATAATAAAAATCAAATTCGTCGTTTTTATGCTGTTTTACGCGTTAAAACGCAGATTAAAGCTCAAACGTGCTGTTTTGCTAAAATAACTGGCTTTTAAGCATTTTAGATCGCTGGAAATCGTTCAAATAGTCGCAATATTAATAAAAGTTCGCACGCAGCCAGCGCACTCTGCCGTTTTATGCTGTTTTACGCGTTATAACGCAGATTAATGCTCAAAACGTGCTGTTTTGCTAAAAATAAGCATTTTCAAGCATTTTAGATCGTTGAAATCGTTCACTGAAGAAATATTAGTAAAAAACGAATAAATGTACCCGTCGTTTTATGCTGTTTTACGCGTTAAAACGCAGATTAATGTTCAAAACGTGCTGTTTTGCTAAAATAAGCATTTTTAAGCATTTTAGATCGTTGAAATCGTTCAAATAGAAGAAATATTAATAAAACGAATAAAAAATTCGTCGTTTTATGCTGTTTTACGCGTTAAAACGCAGATTAAAAGCTCAAACGTGCTGTTTTGCTAAAATAATCATTTTCAAGCATTTTTTAGATCGTTAAAATCGTTCAAATAGACGCAATATTAATAAAAAACGAATAATAAAAATTTCGTCGTTCTATGTTGCTTGCCGCGTTAAAACGCAGATTAAAAGCTCAAACGTGCTGTTTTGCTAAAATAAGCATTTTCAAGCATTTTAGATCGTTGAAATCGTTCACAAATAGACGCAATATTAATAAAAACGAATAATAAAAATTCGTCGTTTTATGCTGTTTTACGCGTTAAAACGCAGATTAAAGCTCAAAACGTGCTGTTTTGCTAAAATAACTTCATTTTCAAGCATTTTAGATCGTTGAAATCGTTCAACAGACGCATTATTAATAAAACGAATAATAAAAATTTCGCCGTTTTGCTGTTTTTCGCGTTAAAACGCAGATTAATGCTCAAAACGTGCTGTTTTGCTAAAATAAGCATTTTCAAGCATTTTAGATCGTTGAAATCGTTCAAAAGAGAAGCAATATTAATAAAAACGAATAATAAAAATCGTCGCTCTTTTATGCTGTTTTACGCGTTAAAACGCAGATTAGAGCTCAAAACGCGCTGTTTTGCTAAAATAATTACTTCTCTTCAAGCATTTTGGATCGTTGAAATCGTTCAAATAGGACGCAATATTAATAAAAAACGAATAATAAAAATTTCTGTCGTTTTATATGTTTTACGCGTTAAAACGCAGATTAAAGCTCAAAAACGTGCGCTGTTTTGCTGCTAAAAATAAGCATTTTCAAGCATTTGTGATCGCGTTGATATCGTTCAAATGGTAGAAGCTAAATCTTAATACAAAACAAATAGTAAAATTCGTCGTTTTTATGCTGTTTTACGCGTTAAAACGCAGATTAAAGCCTCAAAACGCTGTTTTGCTAAAATAATCATTTTCGCCATTTTAGTTCGTTGAAATCGTTCAAATAGACACACAATATTAATCAAAACGAATAATAAATATTTCGTCGTTTTATGCTGTTTTACGCGTTAAAAACGCAGATTAAAGCTCAAACGTGCTGTTTTGCATAAATAAGCATTTTCAAGCATTTTAGATCGTTGAAATCGTTCAACAGACGCAATATTAATAAAAAACGAATAATAAAAAATTCCCTGTCGTTTTATGCTGTTTACGCGTTAAAACGCAGATTAAAGCTCAAACGTGCTGTTTTGCTAAAATGTTTCAAGCATTTTAGATCGTTGAAATCGTTCAAATAGACGCGCAATATTAATAAAAACGAATAATAAAAATTCGTCGTTTTATGCTGTTTTACGCGTTAAAACGTGCAGATTAAAAGCTCAAAACATGCTGTTTTGCATTCATTTTCAAGCATTTTTAAATCGTTGAAATCGTTCAAATAGACGCAATATTAATAAAAACGAATAATAAAAATTTCGTCGTTTTTATGCTGTTTTACGTTAAATCGCAGGAGCCACGCTCAAAACGTGCTGTTTTGCTAAAATAAGCATTTTCAAGCATTTTAGATCGTTGAAATTGTTCAAATAGAAGAAATATTAATAAAAACGAATAATAAAAATTCGTCGTTTTTATGCTGTTTTACGCGTTAAAACGCATATTAAAAGCTCAAAACGCGCTGTTTTGCTAAAAATAATCATGTTCAAGCATTTTAGATCGTTGAAATCGTTCAAATAGACGCAATATTAATAAAACGAATAATAAAAATTCTGTCGTTTTTATGTTTCGTTTTACGCGTTAAAAAACGTAGACTAAAGCTCAAACGTGCTGTTTTGCTAAAATAATCATTTTCAAGAATTTTAGATCCTTTGAAATCGTTCAAATAGACGCAATATTAATAAAAAACGAATAATAAAAATTTCGTCGTTTTATTGTTTTACGCGTTAAAACGCAGATTAAAAGCTCAAACGTGCTGTTTTGCTGCTAAAATAAGCATTTTCAAGCATTTTAGATCGTTGAAATCGTTCAAATAGAAGCAATATTAATAAAAAAACGAATAATGGGAAAATTTCGTCGTTTTTATAAGCGTTTACGCGTTAAAACGCAGATTGCCTTCAAAACGTGCTGTTTTGCTAAAATAAGCATTTTCAAGCATTTTAGATAGTTGAAATCGTTCAAATAGAAGCAATATTAATAAAAACGAATAATAAAAATCTGTCGTTTTTATGTTGTTTTACGCAAAAACGCAGATTAAAGCTCAAATGTGCTGTTTTGCTAAAATAATCATTTTCAAGCATTTTAGATCGTTAAAATCGTTCAAATAGACGCAATATTAATAAAAACGAATAATAAAATTTCGTCGTTTTATAAGCTGTTTTACGCGTTAAAACGCAGATTAAAGCTCAAAACGTCCTGTTTTGCTAAAATAAGCATTTTCAAGCATTTAGATCGTTGAAATCGTTCAAATAGAAGCAATATTAATAAAAACGAATAATAAAATTCGTCGTTTTATGCTGTTTTACGCGTTAAAACGGCAGGATTAAAAGCCTTCAAACGTGCTGTTTTGCTAAAAATAATCATTTTTAAGCATTTTAGATCGTTGAAATCGTTCAAATAGTCGCGTAATATTAATAAAACGAATAATAAAAATTTCGTCGTTTTATGCTGTTTTACGCGTTATAACGCAGATTAATGCTCAAACGCGCTTGTTTTGCTAAAATAAGCATTTTCAAGCATTTTAGATCGTTGGAAATCGTTCAATTAGAAGAAATATAGTAAAAAACGAATAATAAAAATCTGTCGTTTTATGTTGTTTTACGCGTTAAAACGCAGATTAATGTCTAAAAACGCTGTTTTGCTAAAATAAGCATTTCTTTTAAGCATTTTAGATCGTTTGAAATCGTTCAAATAGAAGAAATATTAATAAAAAACGAATAATAAAAATTCGTCGTTTTTATGCTGTTTTACGCGTTAAAACGCAGATTAAAGCTCAAAACGTGCTGTTTTGCTAAAATAATCATTTTCAAGCATTTTAGGATCGTTAAAATCGTTCAAATAGACGCAATATTAATAAAAAAAAAAACGAATAATAAAAATTTCGTCGTTCTTATGTTGTTTTACGCGTTAAAACGCAGATTAAAGCTCAAAACGCTGTTTTGCTAAAATAAGCATTTTCAAGCATTTTAGATCGTTGAAACTGTCTAAATAGACGCAATATTAATAAAAACGAATAATAAAAAATTCGTCGTTTTATGCTGTTTTACGCGTTAAAAGGCAGATTAAAGCTCAAAACGTGCTGTTTTGCTGCTAAAATAATCATTTTCAAGCATTTTAGATCAAGCTGAAATCGTTCAAATAGACGCATTAATAAAACGAATAATAAAAAATTTCGTCGTTTTTATGCTGTTTTTCGCGTTAAAACGCAGATTAATGCTCAAAACGTGCTGTTTTGCTAAAATAAGTATTTTCAAGCATTTTAGATCGTTGAAATCGTTCAAATAGAAGAAATATTAACAAAAACGAATAATAAAAAATTCGTCGTTGTTTTACGCGTTAAAACGCAGATTAATGCTCAAAACGTGCTGTTTTGCTAAAATAAGCATTTTCAAGCATTTTAGATCGCTGAAACCGTTCAAATATAGCTACAAATATTAATAAAAAACGAATAATAAAAATTCGTCGTTTTATGCTGTTTTACGCATTAAAAAACGCAGATTAAAGCTCGAAACGTGCTGTTTTGCTAAAATAATCATATTCAAGCATTTAGATCGTTGAAATCGTTCAAATAGACGCGCAATATTAATAAAACGAATAATAAAATTTCTGTCGTTTTTATGCTGTTTTACGCGTTAAAACGCAGATTAAAAGCTCAAACGGTCTGTTTTCCTAAAATAATCATTTTCAAGCACTTTTTAGATCGTTGAAATCGTTCAAATAGATTTACAATATTAATAAAAACGAATAATAAAAATTTCGTCGTTTTTATGCTGTTTTACGCGTTAAAACGCGGTGATTAAAAGCTCAAACGTGCTGTTTTGCTAAAATAAGCATTTCAAGCATTTTAGATCGTTGAAATCGTTCAAATAGAAGCAAATATTAATAAAAAACGAATAATAAAAATTTAGTCGTTTTTTATGCTGTTTTACGCGTTAAAAACGCAGATAAAGCTCAAAACGTGCTGTTTTGCTAGAAATAATCAATTTCAAGCATTTTAGATCAAAACGAAAATCATTAAATGATTGCAATATTAATAAAAAACGATAATAAAATTCGTCTTCTATGCTGTTTTACGTTAAAAAGATAAATTTCAAACGCATTTTGTCTTAAAATCTTCAAATGCATTTAATAAAACGTAAATGTTCAACTGCGCTTTTAATAAAAACGAATAATAAAAATCAGTCGTTTAGCGTTTTACGCGTTAAAACGCAGATTAAATTTTCAAAACGTTGTTTCGCTGAAAATTCAAATGCGAAATTTATTATAATCGTGAAATAAAATAGCGTTTTACTTTAATAAAAACGAATAATAAATTTCGTCGTTTTATGCTGTTTTGCGTTAAACGCAGATTAATGCTAGACGTCTGTTTGATCGTTAAATAGCATTTTCAAGCATTTTAGAATCGTAATAAAATTTTCGTTTTAAGCTATTATACAAAACGAATAATAAAAAATTGTCGTTTTATGCTGTTTTGCTAAATAAGATTTTCAAGATTTAGATCGCTGAAATCGTGCGTTTGCTAATTAATAAATTTTCAAGCATTTTAGATCGTTGAAATCGTTTTAGAGAAATATTAATAAAAACGAATAATATAAAATTGTGTTTTATGTAAAATAAGCATTTTCAAGCATTAAAGTCGAAATGTTTTAAAAAAATATTAATAAAAGCATTTTAAAATTTGATCGTTTAAATGCGTTTCAATAAAACGAATAAGAATAATAAATCTGTTTTCTAAAATAATCTTTAGCAGTTAAAACGCTGAAACTCAAATAACGCATTTAAAAAAATAAATTTTCGCATTTTATCGTTGAAATCGTTCAAAAGACGCAATATTAAATAAAACGTAATCTAAAATTTCGTTTTCAGCCTTTTAGTTTAAAAGCAGATGTAAACTAGACGCTTTTTAATAAAAAATATAAATTTCGCTTTTTAATCGTTGAATTTACATAGAAACGAGATTAATAAAAACGAATAAAAAAAATCTAGTCTTTTATGTTTTACGCGTTAAAACGCTGAAATCTTAAAGATAAACGTGCTTTTAAAAATAAGCAATTTAACTTTTAGATCGTTAGCGTTAAAACGCAGATAAAACTCAAAACGTGCTGTTTTAGCTAAAATAAGCTTTAAGATTTTAGATCGTTGAAATCGTCAAATAGAAGCAATTTAAAAAACGAATAATAAAATTGTCGTTTTTATGTGTTTACGCGTTAAAACGCAGATTAAAGCTCAAACGTCTGTTTTGCTAAAATAAGCATTTTCAAGCATTTTAGATCGTTGAAATCGTTCAAATAGAAGAAATATTAATAAAAACGAATAATAAAAATTCGTCGTTTTATGCTGTTTTACGCGTTAAAACGCAGTTTAAAAAAAATGCTTTTTTTGAAAAAAAAATTTTAAATTTTTGAAATTTAAAAGGCCAAAAATAAAAACGTAAAAAAATTTCGTTTTATGCTTTTTACGCTTTAAAAACGCAGATTAAAGCCAAAACGTGCTGTTTTTAAAAAAAATTTTTAAATTTTAATTTAAAAAAATTTTAAAAAAATTTTTAAAAAAAAATAAAAAAAATTTCGTCGTTTTTTTTTTTTTTAAAACGCAGATTAAAATAAAAGGGTTTTTTTTTTTTTAAAAAATTTTTTAAATTTTGATCGTTAAATGCAAAAAAAAAAATTAAAAAAAATAATAAAAATTGTTTTTTTTTGCTTTTTTCGCGTTAAAAGAAATTTCTAAAATGCTTTTTTAAAAAAGCATTTTAATTTTTAATCGTTAAATGAAATGAAAAAATTAAAAAAAACGTTAAAATTTGTTTTTTTTTTACGCTTTAAAAACCCCGGTTAAATCAAATTGGTTTCAAAAAATTATTAAGTTTTTTTAAAGTTTGAAACATTAAAAAAGAGAATTTTTTAAAAACGTAATAAAATTTCGTTTTTTTTGGGTTTTTTTAGCTTAAAAGGGTTTTTCCCGGTTTTTTTTTTTAAAAAAAACTTTTAAAAACCTTTGGTTTTCGTTAAAAACGCAATTTAAAAAAACGTTAAAAATTTTCTTTTAGCTTTTTATCGTTAAAAAGTTAAATAAAACGTTGTTTTAAAAAATAAAAATTTTCTTTTTAGATCGTTAAACGCAAATAAAAAAAAAAAGGGTTAAAAATTTACTTTTTTTTTTTTAGCGTTAAAAGAATAAAGAAAAAAAAGGTTTTTTTTGCAAAATTTTTTAAGCTT
>NW_027046139.1:0-32294 GCF_025399875.1 Dalotia coriaria | reverse complement strand
TTTGTTTTTTGCTAAAATAAGCATTTTCAAGCATTGTAGATGGGAAATCGTTCAAATAGACGCAATAAAAAAAAAAACGAATAAAAAAAATTTCGTCGTTTTTTGCTGTTTTGCTTTAAAAACGCAGAATAAAAACTAAAAAACGTCTGTTTTCCCAAAAAAAGCTTTTTTCAAGAAATTTTAGATCTTGAAATCGTTAAAAATAGCCCAAATATTAAAAAAAAACAATAAAAAAAAAATTGTCACGTTTTTATCCTTGTTTTCCCGGAAAAACCCGCAGCAAAAGCTCAAAACGTTTTTTTTTCCTAAAAAAAAGCATTTTCAAGCATTTTAGATCTTGAAATCGTTCAAATAGACGCAATTTTAAAAAAAACGAATAAAAAAAAATCGTCTTTTTTATGCTTTTTTTTACGCGTTAAAACGCAGTTTAAAAAACTCAAAACGTGCTTTGTTTTCAAAATAAGCTTTTTCCCAAGCATTTTAGATCGTTGAAATCGTTCAAATAAAAACAATAATAATAAAAACGAATAAAAAAAAAATTCGTCTTTTTTATGCTGTTTACGCGATAAAACGCGGAAAAACTAAAAACTTCTTTTTTCCCTAAAAAAAAAGCATTTTCAAGCTTTTTAGATCGTTGAAACCCGTTAAAATAGACGAAATAAAAAAAAACGAATAAAAAAAAATCGTCTTTTTTTTATGCTGTTTTTCCCCGTTAAAACGCAGATTACAGCTCAAAACGTGTTTTTTTGGCAAAAAAAAGCCAAGCTTTTTTAGACCCGTTGAAATCGTTCAAAAGACGCAATATTAATAAAAACGAATAATAAAAATTTCGTCGTTTTTATGCTGTTTTGCGATAAAACGCAGATTAAAGCTCAAAGCGTGCTGTTTTCCCAAAAAAAAAAGCTTTTTCAAGCTTTTTAGATCTTTGGGGAAATCGTTCAAATAGAAGCAATATTAAAAAAAAGAATAAAAAAAAATTCGTCGTTTTATGCTGTTTACGCTTTAAACCCCCGGGGGTTAAAAGCTAAAAACGTGCTGTTTTGCAAAAAAATAAGCATTTTAAAACTTTTTTAGATCGTTGAAATCGTTCAAATAAAAACAATAAATAAAAACGAATAAAAAAAAAATCGTGAAATGCTGTTTTACGCGTTAAAACGCAGTTTAAAAACTCAAAACGTGCTGTTTTGCTAAAATAAGCATTTTAAAACTTTTTTTAGATCTTTTGAAATCTTTTCAAATGGGCGAATATTAAAAAAAAATTGAACCGAACGCGCTTTAAAAACGCAGATTAAAGCTCAAAACTTCCCGTTTTGCAAAAATAAACATTTTAAAACTTTTTTAGTCTTTGGGAAATCTTAAAAATAGAAAAAATTTTTAAAAAAACAAATAAAAAAAAATTCGTCTTTTTTATGCTTTTTTAAACGCAAAACCGAAAATTAAAAACTTGCTTTTTTTTCAAAAAAAGCATTTTCAAGCTTGAGATCTTGAAATCGTTCAAATAGACGCAATAAAATAAAAACGAATAAAAAAAATTTCGTCGTTTTTTTTCTTTTTTTCGGAAAAACGGGAATAAACTCAAAAGGGTGCTGTTTTGCTAAAATAAGCTTTTTTAAAGCATTTTAGATCGTTGAAATCACTTTCCCAAAAAAGACGCAATATTAATAAAAACAAAATAATAAAAATTCGTCTTTTTTATGTTTTGTTTTACCGATAAAACGCGGCAAAACTCAAAACGTGCTTTTTTCCCTAAAAAAAAAGCATTTTAAAACTTTTAAAATCGTTGAAATCGTTCAAATAGACGCAATTTTAAAAAAAAAACGAATAAAAAAAAATCGTCGTTTTATGCTTTTTTACGCGTTAAAACGCAGTTTAAAAACTCAAAACGTGCTGTTTTGCTAAAATAAGCATTTTAAAGCTTTTTTAGATCGTTGAAACCCGTTCAAATAAAAACAATAATAATAAAACAAATTTAAAAAAAATTCGTCTTTTTTATGCTGTTTACGCGATAAAACGCGGAAAAACCTAAAAACGTGCTGTTTTCCTAAAATAAGCTTTTTCCCAAGCTTTTTTAGATCGTTGAAATCTTTAAAATAGACGCAATATTAATAAAAAGAATAAAAAAAAAAATCGTCGTTTTATGCTTTTTTACGCGTTAAAACGCAGATTAAAACCAAAACGTGCTGTTTTGCTAAAAAAAAAGCATTTTCAAGCATTTTTAGACCCGTTGAAATCGTTCAAATAGACGCAATATTAATAAAAACGAATAAAAAAAATTTCGCCCTTTTTTTATGCTTTTTTTCGCTTTAAAAAAACGCAGATTAAACCCAAAACGTGCTGTTTTGCCAAAATAAGCTTTTTTCAAGCATTTTAGATCGTTGAAATCGTTCAAATAAACAATAATAAAAAAAAACGAATAATAAAAATTCGTTGTTTTTATTTTTTTACGCTTTAAAAACGCAGTTTAAAAAACCAAAACGTGCTGTTTTGCTAAAATAAGCATTTTCAAGCTTTTTTAGATCGTTGAAACCCTTTCCCAAAATAGACGCAATAAAAAAAAAGAACGAATAAAAAAAAATTTCGCCCTTTTTTATGCTTTTTTCCCCTTAAAACGCAGAAAAAAGGGCTCAAAACGTTGCTTTTTTCCAAAAAAAAACATTTTCAAACATTTTAGATCGTTGAAATCGTTCAAATAAAAACAATAAATAAAAACGAATAAAAAAAAAATCGTCGTTTTATGCTTTTTTTACGGGGGAAAAACGCAGTTTAAAAACTCAAAACGTTTTTTGCTAAAATAAGCTTTTTTAAAACTTTTTTAAAACCCGTTGAAATCGTTCAAATAGCCCGCAATATTAATAAAAAACAAAATAATAAAATTTCGTCTTTTTTTATGCTTTTTTTTTCCCGCCGTTAAAACGCAGTTTAAAAACTAAAATGCTTTTTTGTAAAATAAGCTTTTTCGGCATTTTAGACCCTTTTGAAACCCCGTTCAAAGGGGCCAATATTAAAAAAAACAAAATAATAAAATTTCGTCGTTTTTATGCTGTTTTACGCGTTAAAACGCAGAATAAAACTCAAAACGTGCTGTTTTCAAAATGGCTTTTTAAAAGCATTTTAAAATCGTTGAAATCGTTCAAATAAAAGCAATATTAATAAAAAAAAAAAATAAAAAAAATTTTTTTTTAGCTTTTTACAAAGTTAACCGCAGATTAAAGCTCAAAACGTGCTGTTTTGCTAAAATAAGCATTTTCAAACTTTTTTTAGATCGTTGAAATCGTTCAAAATAGAAGCAATATTAAAAAAAACGAATAAAAAAAAAAATCGTCGTTTTATGCTGTTTTCTTGCAGTTTAAAAACTAAAAACGTGCTGTTTTGCTAAAAAAATTTTGGGTTTTTAAGATCGTTGAAATCTTTCCCAAATAAAAACAAATTAATAAAAACGAATAAAAAAAAATTTCGTGGTTTTATGCTTTTTAAAATTTAAAAACGCAGTTTAAAACCCCAAAACGTGCTGTTTTTCAAAAAAATTTTCAAGCTTTTTAGATCGTTGAAACCCGTTCAAATAGACGCAATATTAAAAAAAACAAATTTAAAAAAATTCGTCTTTTTTCATGCTTTTTTACGCTTTAAAACGCAGTTTAAAAACTAAAAACGTGCTGTTTTTGTTTTAAAATAAGCATTTTCAAAAGCATTTTAGATCGTTTGAAACCCGTTCAAATAGACGCAATAAATAAAACGAATAATAAAAAAATTTCGTTTTTTTTATGCTGTTTTACGCGTTAAAACGCAGATTAAAACTCAAAACGTCTGTTTTTGTTTTAAAAAAGCTTTTTTAAAAGCTTTTAGATCGTTGAAATCGTTCAAATAGAAGCAATATTAAAAAAAAAGGGAAATAATAAAAATTCGTCTTTTTTATGCTTTTTTACGCTTTAAAAACGCAGATTAAATTTTTCAAAATTTTGCTGTTTTGCTAAAATAAGCTTTTTTCAAAGCATTGTAGATCGTTGAAAACCCTTTTCCTAGACGCAAAAAAAATAAAAACGAATAATAAAAATTTCGCCCGTTTTTATGCTGTTTTACGCGTTAAAACGCAAAATAAAGCTCAAAACGTGCTTTTTTTGCTAAAATAACATTTTAAAGGCAAGATCGTTGAAATGTTTCAAATAAAACTTTTAAATAAAAAGAATAATAAAAATTCGTCGTTTTTTTTGCTGTTTTCGCGTTAACACGCAGTTTAAAAACCAAAACGTGCTTTTTTTGTAAAAAAAAGCATTTTAAAAGCATTTTAGATCGTTGAAATCTTTCCCAAATAGAAGCAATATTAAAAAAAACGAATAAAAAAAAAAATCGTCTTTTTTATGCTTTTTTTACGCGTTAAAAAGGGGGGGTTAAAATTTTCAAAACGTGCTGTTTTGTTTTAAAAAAAAGCATTTTAAGCTTTTTTAGATCGTTGAAATCGTTCAAATAGGCGCAATATTAATAAAAACGAATAATAAAAATTTCGTCGTTTTTTATGCTTTTTTACGCGTTAAAACGCAGTTTAAAAACCCAAAACGTGCTGTTTTGCCAAAATAAGCTTTTTTCAAGCTTTTTAAAGATCGTTGAAATCGTTCAAATAGAAAACGGTTTAAAAAAAAACCGGAATAAAAAAAATTCGTCGTTTTTAGGGCTTTTTTTACGCGTTAAAACGCAGATTAAAGTTCAAAATTTTGCTGTTTTGCTAAAATAAGCTTTTTCAAAGCATTGTAGATCGTTGAAATCTTTAAAATAGACGCAATAAAAAAAAAAACGAATAAAAAAAAAATTTGTCGTTTTTTTGCTTTTTTACGCTTTAAAAAGGGGGGGAAAAAAGGGCTCAAAACTTTTGTTTTGCTAAAATAAGCATTTTCAAGCATTTTAAAATCGTTGAAATCGTTCAAATAGGAAATAAATAAAAACGAATAAAAAAAAATTTTCGCCCGTTTTTTTTTTGTTTTACGCGATAAAACGCAGTTTAAAAGCTAAAAAACGTGCTTTTTTTGCCAAAAAAAGCATTTTAAAAGCATTTTAGATGGAAATCGTTAAATAGACGCAATATTAATAAAAAAAAAAAATAATAAAAAAATCGTCTTTTTTATGCTGTTTTGCTTAAAAACGCAAAATTCCCAGCTCAAAACGTGCTGTTTTCCCAAAAAAAAGCATTTTCAAGCTTTTTAAAGATCGTTGAAATCGTTCAAATAGACGCAGTATTAAAAAAAACGAATAAAAAAATTTTTTCCTTTTTTGCTGTTTACGCGTTAAAACGCAAAATGCTAAAAACGTGCTGTTTTTTTAAACCCCAAAACTTTTTGGTTTCGTTGAAACTTTAAATAAAAAAAAAAAAAAAAAAAATTTTTTTTTTTACGCGATAAACCAATTTTTCAAAATGGGTTTTAAAAATTTAACTTTTAAGATTTAAAAAAAAAACGAATATAAAAAAAATTAAAAAACCCCCCTTTTTTTTCTTAAAACGCGTTCCCTAAAATTTGTTTTTGTTAAATTTTTAAGCATTTTTTTAAAAATTAAAAACCCATTAAAAAAACCGTAATAAAAATTTTTTTTTATGCTGTTTTGGGTAAAAGAAATTAAAGCTAAAACGTTGTTTTGTAAAAAAATTTTAAAAAAATTTTAAATGTTTTTTTAAAATTAAAAAAAATAATAAAAACGTTTTGTTTTTTAAAAAAGCAATTAAATAAAACGGGGTTTTTTTAAAAATTTTAACTTTTTTTTAAATCTTTCAAATAACGAAAAAAAAAAAACGAAAATAAAAATGTTTTTTTTTTGCTTAAAAGCATTAAAACTAAACTTTTTTTTTTTAAAATTTTTAAGAAATCGTTGAAATCGAAAAAAAAAGGAAAAACAAATAAAAAATTTCGTTTTTGCTTTTGCTTAAAGAAATTTAAATCAAAAGGCTTTTTTAATTTTCGTTTTTTTAAACGTTAAAAACGAAAATTTTAAATAAAAACGAAAAAAAATCCTTTTGTGTTTTTCCGTTAAAAGCAATTAAAAAAACCCGTTTTTAAAATCTTTTAAGTTTTTTAGCGTTAAACTTTTAAATAAAAATTTTAAAAAAATTAAAAATTTTTTTTATCTTTTTTGCGTTAAAAAAACGAATTTTAAAACTCCTGCTGTTTTGCAAAAACTTTTTAAAGTTTTTAACTTTTGTTAAAATAAGAAATTAAAAAAAAAAAAATTTTCGTCTTTTAGCTTTTTATTAAAAAGGCAATTTTTTAAAAGGGGGTCCCAATTAAAGAAAAGATTTTTGAAAAAAATTTTTCGAAACTTTTTTTTTTTTTTTTTTTGCTTAAACATTTTAAGTTTTAACGTTGTGTTAAATAAGAAAAAAAAAAATAAAAAAATTAAAAATCTTTTTTACTTTTTAAAAAAAACGAAATAAATCCGTTGTTTTGCAAAAAAAAATTTTAAAAAACTTTGTCTTAAAATAAAAAATTTTAAAAAAGAAAAAAAAAAAATTTCGTCTTTTAGGGGGTTTTTAAAAAATTAAACCCCTGCTTTTTTAAAAAAAAACCCAAAACTTTTTTTAAATTTTTTCAAATAAACTTTAAAAAAACGAATAAAAAAAAGGTTTTTATTTTTTGCGAAAAAAAGCGAAAACTAAAAAGTTTCCCAAAAAAGCTTTTTAAAAAATTTTTAAACTTAAAATTTTTAAAAAACAAAAAAAAAAAAAAAAAAAAAAAATTTTTTTTTTTTAAATTAAAAAAATTTTTCCCTTTTTTAAAAAATTTTTAAATTTTGTGGAAATCGTCCAAATAGACGCAATATTAATGTCCGAATAATAAAATTTCGTCGTTTTATGCTGTTTTACGCAAGTTAAAACGCAGATTAAAAGCTCAAAACGTGCTGTTTTGCTAAATAAGCATTTTCAAGCATTTTAGATCGTTGAAATCGTTCAAATAGAAGCAATAATAATAAAAACGAATAATAAAAATTCCGTTGTTTTATGTTGTTTTACGCGTTAAAACGCAGATTAAAGCTCAAAACGTGCTGTTTTGCTAAAATAAGCATTTTCAAGCATTTTAGATCGTTGAAATCGTTCAAATAGACGCAATAAAATAAAAACGAATAATAAAAATTTCGTCGTTTTATGTTGTTTTACGCGTTAAACGCAGAATAAAGCTCAAAACGTGCTGTTTTGCTAAAATAAGCATTTTCAAGCATTTTAGATCGTTGAAATCGTTCAAATAGATGCGCAATATTAATAAAAACGAATAATAAAAATTTCGTCGTTTTATGCTGTTTTACCCGTTAAAACGCAGATTAAAAGCTCAAACGTGCTGTTTTATGCTAAAAATAAGCATTTCAAGCGCATTTTGTGACGCCGAAATCGTTCGAAATAATAGAGCGTTATTAATAAAAACGAATAATAAAAATTTTCGTCGTTTTTATGCTGTTTTACGCGTTAAAACGCAGAATAAAGCTCAAAACGTGCTGTTTTGCTAAAATAAAGCATTTTCGCCATTTAGATCGTTGAAATCGTTCAAATAGACGCACATTAATAAAAACGAATAATAAAAATTTCGTCGTTTTATGCTGTTTTACCCGTTAAAACGTGCAGATTAAAGCTCAAAACGTGCTGTTTTGCTAAAATAAGCATTTTTCAAGCATTTTAGATCGTTGAAATCGTTCAAATGTGGTGCCATTAATAAAAAAACGAATACGTACCCCTGCCGTTTTATGCTGTTTTACGCGTTAAAACGCAGATTAAAAGCTCAAACGCTGTTTTGCTAAAATAAGCATTTTCAAGCATTTAGATCGTTGAAATCGTTCAAATAGATTTAACATAATAAAACAATAATAAAAATTCGTCGTTTTCATGTTGTTTTACGCGTTAAAACGCAGATTAAAGCTCAAAACGTGCTGTTTTGCTGCTAAAATAAGCATTTTCAAGCATTTTAGATCGTTGAAATCGTTCGCCAAATAGACGCAATAATATTAATAAAAAAAACGAATAATAAAAATTCGTCGTTTTTATGCTGTTTTACGCGTTAAAACGCAGATTAAAAGCTCAAAACGTGCTGTTTTGCTAAAATAAGCATTTTCAAGCATTTTAGATCGTTGAAATCGTTCAAATAGGCGCAATATAAATAAAAAAACGAATAATAAAAATTTCGTCGTTTTATGCTGTTTTACGCGTTAAAACGCAGATTAAAGCTCAAAACGTGCTGTTTTGCTAAAAATAAGCGTATTTTCAAGCATTTTAGATCAAGCTGGAAATCGTTCAAATAGAAGCAATATTAATAAAAAAACGAATAATAAAAATTTCGTCGTTTTTATAAGCGCTTTACGCGTTAAAAAACGCAGAATAAAAGCTCAAAAACGTGCTGTTTTGCTAAAATAAGCATTTTCAAGCATTTTAGATCGTTGAAATCGTTCAAATAGAAGCAATATTAATAAAACGAATAATAAAAGAATTGCTGTTTTTATGCTTTTCGTTTTACGCTTTAAACGCAGATTAAAGCTCAAAAACGTGCTGTTTTGCTAAAAATAAGTATTTTCAAGCATTTTAGATCGTTAAAACCGTTCAAATAGACGCAATATTAATAAAAATGAATAATAAAATCGTCGTTTTATGTTTTACGCGTTAAAAACGGTGATTACAGCTCAAAACGTGCTGTTTTGCTAAATAAGCATTTTCAAGCATTTTAGATCGTTGAAATCGTTCAAATAGACGCAATATTAATAAAACCGAATAATAAAAATTTCTGTCGTTTTATGTTGTTTTACGCGTTAAAACGTAGCAGATTAAAGCTCAAAACGTGCTGTTTTGCTAAAATAAGCATTTTCAAGCATTTTTAGGATCGTTGAAATCGTTCAAATAGAAGCAATAATAATAAAAAACGAATAATAAAAATCTGCTGTTTTATGCTGTTTTACGCGTTAAAGCGCAGATTAAAGCTCAAAACGTGCTCTTTTGCTAAAATAAGCATTTTCAAGCACATTTTAGATCGTTGAAATCGTTCAAATAGACGCAATAAAAATAAAAACGAATAATAAAAAATTCCTGTCGTTTTTATGCTGTTTTACGCGTTAAAACGCAGCAGAATAAAGCTCCAAAACGTGCTGTTTGCTAAATAAGTACGCCATTTTAGATCGTTGGAAATCGTTCAAATAGAAGCAAATACTACTAAAAGCGAATAATAAATTCGTTGTTTTATGCTGTTTTACGCGTTAAAGCGCAGGATTAAAAGCTCAAACGTGCTCTTTAGCTAAAATAGCCACAAGCATTATCAAGCATTTTAGATCGTTGAAATCGTTCAAATAGACGCGCAATAAAAATAAAACGAATAACAGTACCCCGTCGTTTTATGCTGCTCTTTACGCGTTAAAACGCAGAATAAAGCTCAAAAACGTGCTGTTTTGCTAAAATAAGCATTTTCAAGCATTTTAGATCGCTGAAATCGTTCAAATAGACGCAATATTAATAAAAAAACGAATAATAAAAATTTCGTCGTTTTTATGCTGTTTTACCCGTTAAAATGCAGATTAATGCTCTCAAAAACGTGCTGTTTTGCTAAATAAGCATTTTCGAGCATTTTAGATCGTTGAAATCGTTCAAATAGAAGCACATTAATAAAAACAAATAATAAAAATTTCGTCGTTTTTATGCTGTTTTACGCGTTGGTACCCGCAGATTAAAGCTCTCAAAACGTGCTGTTTGCTAAAATAAGCATTTTCAAGCATTTTAGATCGTTGAAATCGTTCAAATAGAAGCAATATTAATAAAAACGAATAATAAAAATTGCTGTTTTTATGTTGCTCTTTACGCGTTAAAACGCGATTAAAAGCTCAAAACGTGCTGTTTTGCTAAAATAAGCATTTTCAAGCATTTTAGATCGTTAAAATCGTTCAAATAGACGGCCATAATAAAAACAATAAAAAATCGTCGTTTTATGTTGCTGTTTTACGTTAAAACGCAGATTACAGCTCAAAACGCCGCCTTTGCTAAAATGTTGGCATTTTCAAGCATTTTAGATCGTTGAAATCGTTCAAATAGACGCAATAAAACCGAATAATAAAATTTCGTCGTTTTATGCTGTTTTTACGCGTTAAAAACGCAGATTAAAAAGCCCAAAACGTGCTTGTTTTATAAAATAAGTACTTTTTCTACCATTTGTGATCGTTGAAATCGTTCAAATAGAAGCAATAATAAGTCCTACTCAATAAAAATTCGCTTGTTTTATGCTGCTCTACGCGTTAAAGCGCAGATTAAAGTTTTCTCAAAACGTGCCTGCTAAAATAAGCATTTTCAAGCATTTTAGAGGATCGTTGAAATCAGCCCTAAATAGACAATAAAATAACAAAAAACGAATAATAAAAATTTCGTCGTTTTATGCGCTGTTTTACGCGTTAAACGCAGAATAAAAGCTCAAAACGTTATTTGCTAAAATACAAGCATTTTCAAGCATTTTAGATCGTTAAATTGTTCAAATAGAAGTTAGCTGAATAATAAAACGAATAAACAATAAAAATTCGTTGTTTTTATGCTGTTTTACGCGTTAAAGCGCAGATTAAAGCTCAAAACGTGCTCTGCTAAAATAAAGTATTTTCAAGCATTTTGTGACTGTTGAACTGTCTTTCAACAGACGCAATAAAAACAAAAAAACGGTATCACAGTACCGTCGTTTTATGTTGTTTACGCGTTAAACGGCAGAATAAAGCCTCAAAACGCTGTTTTGCTAAATAAGCATATTCAAGCATTTTAGACTGTTGAAACCCGTTCAGCAGACGCAATATTAATAAAACGAATACAAAAATTTCGTCGTTTTATGCTGTTTTACCCGTTAAACGCAGATTAAAGCTCAAAACGTGCTGTTTTGCTAAAATACATTTTCGAGCATTTTAGATCGTTGAAATCGTTCAAATAGAAGCAATATTAACAAAAAAAACAAATACTGTACCTTCTGTCGTTTTATGCCGTTTTACGCAAGTTAAACGCAGATTGCTCAAAACGCGCTGGTTTTGCTAAAAATAAGCATTTTTCAGCATTTTAGATCGTTTGAAATCGTCTTCAAAATAGACGCAATATTAACAAAAAAACAAATAATAAAAATTCTCTGGCTCGTTTTATGTTGTTTACGCGTTAAAACGCAGATTAAAGCCAAAAACGTGCGCTGTTTTAAGGTGTTAAAGCATTTCGCCATTTTAGATCGTTGAAATCGTTCAAATAGAAGCTAGCCATTAATAAAAACGAATACAAAAATTCCCCTAATGTTTTTATGCTGTTTTACGCTAAAACGCAGATTGTGCGCCCAAAACGCGTCTTTACCAAAATGCTAATTTTCAAGCATTTTAGATCGTTGAAATCGTTCAAATAGGACGCAATATTAATAAAACGAATAATAAAAATCTGTCGTTTTCGCCATTGTTTTACGCGCTAAACGCAGATTGCGCTCAAACGTGCTGTTTCAGTTAAAATAAGCATTTTCGCCATTTTAGATCGCTGAAATCGTTCAACAGACGCACATTAATAAAAACGAGACAATAAAAAATTCCCGCTTTATGCTGTTTTTACGCGTTAAACGCAGATTAAAGCTCGGCAACGCTGTTTTGCTAAATGGGCTACCGCTACTTCGATCGTTGAAATCGTTCAAATAGACGCAATATTAATAAAAAACGAATAATAAAAAATCGTCGTTTTATGCTGTTTACGCGTTAAAACGCAGATTACAGCTCAAAAAACGTGCTGTTTTGCTAAAATAAGCATTTTCAAGCATTTTAGATCGTTGAAATCGTTCAACACGCAATATTAACAAAAAACCGAATAATGCGTACCTCGTCGTTTTTATGCCGTTTTACGTTAAAACGCAGATTAAAGCTCAAAACGTGCCATACTTATATAAAATAAGCATTTTCAAGCATTTTAGATCGTTGAAATCGTCCAAATAGAAGCAATAATAATAAAAAACGAATAATAAAAATTGCTGTTTTATGTTGTTTTACGCAAGTTAAACGCAAGATTAAAAGCCCCGCTGTTTTGCTACAAAACAACAAGTATCTTTTCGCCATTTTAGACTATTGAAATCGTTCAAATAGACGTAATAAAAAAATAAAAACGAATAATAATAAAAAATTTCGTCGTTTTTATGTTGTTTACCGCGCCAAAAACCGGAATAAAGCCTTCAAAACGTGCTGCTTGCCGCTAAAATACATTTTCAAGCATTTTAGATCGTTTAAACAGTTCAAATAGACGCAATATTAACAAAAACGAATAATAAAATTTCGTCGTTTTATGCTGTTTTACCCAAAGTAAACGCAGATTTAAAGTCAAAAACGCTGTTTTGCTAAAATAAGCATTTTCAAGCATTTTAGATCGTTGAATGTTCAAATAGAAGCTAAATAGCTACCAAAAACGAATAATAAAATTTCGTCGTTTTATGTTTCACGTTAAAACGCAGATTAAAGCCTTCCAAAACGTGCTGTTTTGCTAAAAATAAGCATTTTCAAGCATTTTAGATCGTTGAAACTGTTCAAATAGACGCAATTATTAATAAAAACGAATAATAAAAAAACACCACGTTTTACGTTGCCTTGGCGTTAAAACGCAGATTAAAGCTCAAAACGTGCTGTTTTGCTAAAATGCTATTTTCAAGCATTTTAGATCGTTGAAATCGTTCAAATAGACGCACATTAACAAAAACGAATAATAAAAATCTGTCGTTTTATGCCGTTTTACGTTAAAACGCAGATTAAGCTCAAAAACGTGCTGTTTTGCTAAAATAAGCATTTCAAGCATTTTAGATCGCTGAAATCGTTCAAATAGACGCAATATAAATAAAAAACGAATACAAAAATTCGTCGTTTTCATGCTGTTTTACGCGTTAAAACGCAGATTAAAGCTCAAAACGTGCTGTTTTGCTAAAATAAGCATTTTCAAGCATTTTAGATCGTTGAAATCGTTCAAATAGACGCCCATTATTAATAAAACGAATAATAAAAAATTCGTCGTTTTATGCTGTTTTACGCGTTAAAACGCAGATTAAAAGCTCAAAACGTGCTGTTTTGCTAAAAATAAGCATTTTCAAGCATTTTAGATCGTTGAAATCGTTCAAATAGACGTAATATAAATAAAAAAACGAATAATAAAAATTTCGTCGTTTTGTTATGCTGTTTTACGCGTTAAACGCAGATTAAAGCTCAAAACGTGCTGTTTTGCTAAAAATGCTACTTTCAAGCATTTTAGGATCGTTGAAATCGTTCAAATAGAAGCAATATTAATAAAACCACTACGTACCAGTCGTTTCTTATGCCGTTTTACGTTAAAACGCAGAATAAAAGCTCAAAACGCGCTGTTTTGCTAAAATAAGCATTTTCAAAATACTTCTAGATCGTTGAAATCGTTCAAATGGAAGCAATATTAATAAAAACGAATAATAAAAAAATCTGTTGTTTTATGCTGCTGTTTTACGCGTTAAAACGCAGATTAAAGCTCAAACGTGCTGTTTTACAAAATAAGCATTTTCAAGCATTTTAGATCGTTAAAATCGTTCAAATAGACGCAATATTAATAAAAAAAAAACGAATAATAAAAAATCGTCGTTTTATGTTGTTTTTACGCGTTAAAACGCAGATTGCTAGCTCAAAACGTGCTGTTTTGCTAAAATAAAGCATTTTCGCCATCGCAGACGCCGAAATCGTTCAAATAGACGCAAATATTAATAAAACCGAATAATAAAAATTTCTGTCGTTTTATGTTGTTTTACGCGTTAAAACGCAGATTAAAAGCTCAAAACGTGCTGTTTTGCTAAAATAAGCATTTTCAAGCATTTTAGATCGTTGAAATCGTTCAAATAGAAGTTAAATAATAATAAAACGAATAATGTACCCGTTGTTTTATGCTGTTTTACGCGTTAAAAGCGGCAGATTAAAGCTCAAAACGTGCTCTTTTGCTAAAATAAGCATTTTCAAGCATTTTAGATTGTTGAACCGTTCAAATAGACGCAATAAAAAATAAAAACGAATAATAAAAATTTCGTCGTTTTATGTTGTTTTACGCGTTAAAAACGCAGAATAAAGCCTTCAAAACGTGCTGTTTTGCTAAAATAAGCATTTTCAAGCATTTTAGATCGTTGAAATCGTTCAATAGAAGCAATAATAATAAAAACCAATAATAATAAAAATCTGTTGTTTTTATGCTGTTTTACGCGCGTTTTGCGATTAAAGCCTTCAAAACGTGCTCCTTTTGTTAAAATAAGCATTTTCAAGTGATGAATGTTGAAATCGTTCAAATAGACGCAATAAAAATAAAAACGAATATCAAATTTCGTCGTTTTATGTTGTTTTACGCGTTAAACGCAGAATAAAACTCAAACGTGCTGTTTTGCTAAAATAAATAAGCATTTTCAAGCATTTTAGACGTTGAAATCGTTCAAATAGACGCAATATTACTAAAACGAATAATAAAAATTTCGTCGTTTTTATGCTGTTTTACCCGTTAAAACGCAGATTAAAGCTCAAAACGTGCTGTTTTGCTAAAAATAAGCATTTTCGAGCATTTTAGATCGTTGAAATCGTTCAAATAGCTAACAATAATAAAACAAATAATAAAAAATTTTCTGTCGTTTTATGCTGTTTTACGCGTTAAACGCAGATTAAAGCTCAAACGTGCTGTTTTGCTGCTAAAATAAGCATTTTCAAGCATTTTAGATCGCTGAAATCGTTCAAATGGTACGCAATATTAATAAAAAACAAATAATAAAAAATTTCGTCGTTTTATAGTTGTTTTACGCGTTAAAACGCAGATTAAAGCTCAAAACGTGCTGTTTTGCTAAAATAAGCATTTTCAAGCATTTTAGATCGTTGAAATCGTTCAAATAGACGTGCAATATTAATGTTCGAATAACAAAAATTTCTGCCGTTTTATGTTGTTTTACGCGTTAAAACGCAGATTAAAGCTCAAACGTGCTGTTTTGCTGCAACAAGCATTTTTCAAGCATTTTAGATCGTTGAAATCGTTCAAATAGAAGCAATATTAATAAAAAAACGAATAATAAAAATTTCGTCGTTTTATGCTGTTTTACGCGTTAAAACGCAGATTGCCCAAAAACGTGCCGGGTTTTGCTAAAATAAGCATTTTCAAGCATTTGAGATCGTTGAAATCGTTCAAATAGACACATTAATAAAACGAATAACAATAAAAAAATTCTCTTTTGTCGTTTTATGCTGTTTTACGCGTTAAACGCAGATTAAAAGCTCAAACGTGCTGTTTTACAAAATAAGCATTTTCAAGCATTTTAGATCGTTGAAATCGTTCAAATAGAAGCAATATTAATAAAAAACGAATAATAAAAATCTGTCGTTTTATGCTGTTTCTTACGCGTTAAAACGCAGATTAAAAGTTCAAAACTTGCTGTTTTGCTAAAAATAAAACATTTTCGCTACTGTAGATCGTTGAAATCGTTCAAATAGACGCAATAAAAATAAAAACGAATAATAAAAATTTCTGTCGTTTTATGTTTTTACGTTAAAACGCAGAATAACAAAAGCTCAAAACGTGCTGTTTTTGCTAAAATAAGCATTTTCAAGCATTTTAGATCGTTGAAATCGTTCAAATAGACGCACATAATAAAAAGAATAATAAAAAATTGTCGTTTTATGCTGGTTTACGCGATAAAACGCAGATTAAAAGCTCAAAACGTGCTGTTTGCTAAAAATAAGCATTTTCAAGCATTTTGTGATCGTTGAAATCGTTCAAATAGACGCAAATATTAATAAAACGAATAATAAAAAAAAATCGTCGTTTTTGTGCCGTTTTTACGCGTTAAACGCAGATTACAGCTCAAAAACGTGCCGTTTGCTAAAATAAGCATTTCCGGCAAGCATTTTAGATCGTTGAAATCGTTCAAATAGACGCAATATTAATAAAAACCGAATAATAAAAATTTCGTCGTTTTTATGCTGTTTTACGCGTTAAAACGCAGATTAAAGCTCAAACGTGCTGTTTTGCTAAAATAAGCATTTTCAAGACGTGATCGTTGAAATCGTCAAATAGAAGCAATAATAATAAAAAACGAATAATAAAAATTGTTTTTTATGCTGTTTTACGCGTTAAACTCAGGATTAAAAGCTCAAAACGTGCTGTTTTGCTAAAATAAGCATTTTCTTGCCATTTTAGATCGTTGAAATCGTTCAAATAGACGCAATAAAAATAAAAAAAACGAATAATAAAAATTTCATTGTTTTATAAGCTGTTTTACGCGTTAAAACGCAGAATAAAGCCTGCAAAACGTGCTGGTTGCAAATAAGCATTTTCAAGCATTTTAGATCGCTGAAATCGTTCAAATAGACGCAATATTAATAAAAAAACGACAATAAAAATTTCGTCGTTTTATGCTGTTTTACCCGTTAAAACGCAGATTAAAGCTCAAACGTGCTGTTTTGCTAAAATAAGCATTTTCAAGCATTTTAGATCGTTGAAATCGTTCAAATAGAAGCGCTACATTAATAAAACGAATAATAAAAATTTCGTCGTTTTATGCGGTTTTACGCGTTAAAACGCAGATTAAAGCTCAAACGTGCTGTTTTGCTGTTAAAATAAGCATTTTCAAGCATTTTAGATCGCTGAAATCGTTCAACAGACGAAATATTAATAAAACGAATAATAAAAATTCGTCGTTTTCATGCTGTTTTACGCGTTAAAACGCAGATTAAAGCTCAAACGTGCTGTTTTGCTAAAATAAGCATTTTCAAGCATTTTATCGTTAAACCGTTCAAATAGACGCATTAATAAAAACGAAAAATAAAAAAAAATTCGTCGTTTTATGCTGTTTTACGTTAAAAACGTGCAGATTAAAGCTCAAACGCTGTTTTGCTTAAAATAAGTACGCCATTTTAGATCGTTGAACCGTTCAAATAGACGCAATATAAATAAAAAACGAATAATAATAAAAAAATCTGCCGTTTTATGCTGTTTTACGCGTTAAAACGCAGATTAAAAGCTCAAAACGTGCTGTTTTGCTAAAATAAGCATTTTCAAGCATTTTCGATCGTTGAAATCGTTCAAATAGAAGCAATATTAATAAAAACGAATAATAAAAAATCGTCGTTTTATGCCGTTTTACGCGTTAAAACGCAGATTAAAGCTCGCAAAACGTGCTGTTTTGCTAAATAAGCATTTTCAAGCATTTTAGGATCGTTGAAACTGTTCAAATAGACGCAATATTAATAAAACGAATAACAAAAAAATTTCCGTCGTTTTATGTTGTTTTACGCGTTAAAACGCAGATTAAAAGCTCAAAACGCGCTGTTTTGCTAAAATAAGCATTTTCAAGCATTTTAGTGATCGTTGGAAATCGTTCAAATAGAAGCTATTGATAATAAAAACGAATAATAAAAATCTGTCGTTTTTATGTTGTTTTTACGCGTTAAAACGCAGATTAAAAGTTCAAACTTGCTGTTTTGCTAAAATAAGCATTTTCAAGCATTGTAGATCGTTGAAATCGTTCAAATAGACGCAATAAAAATAAAAAACGAATAATAAAAATTCCCTGTCGTTTTATGCTGTTTTACGCGCGTTAAAACGCAGAATAAAAGCTCAAAACGTGTTGTTTTGCTAAAATAAGCATTTTCAAAGACGTGATCGTTGAAATCGTTCAACAGACGCACATTAATAAAAACGAATAATAAAAATTCGTCGTTTTATGTTGTTTTACGCGATAAAACGCAGATTGCGCCCAAAACGCTGTTTTGCTAAAATAAGCATTTTCAAGCATTTTAGATCGTTGAAATCGTTCAAATAGACGCACATTAATAAAAAAACGAATATCAAAAATCGTCGTTTTTATGTTGTTTTATCGCGTTAAAACGCAGATTACAGCTCAAAACGTGCTGTTTGCTAAAATAAGCATTTCCAAGCATTTTAGATCGTTGAAATCGTTCAAATAGACGCAATATTAATAAAACCGAATAATAAAAATTCTCGTCGTTTTATGCTGTTTTACGTTAAAACGCAGATTAAAGCTCAAAACGTGCTGTTTTGCTAAAATAAGCATTATCAAGTACGATCGCTGAAATCGTTCAAATAGACGCAATATTAATAAAAACGAAAAATAAAAAAATTCGTCGTTTTATGCTGTTTTACGCGTTAAAACGCAGATTAAAGCTCAAAACGTGCTGTTTTGCTAAATAAGCATTTTTCAAGCATTTTAGATCGTTGAAATTGCTCAAATAGACGCAATATAAATAAAAACGAATAATAAAATTTCGTCGTTTTATGCTGTTTTACGCGTTAAAACGCAGATTAAAGCCTGCAAACGTGCTGTTTTGCTAAGCAAAATAAGCATTTTCGCTACGATCGTTGAAATCGTTCAAATAGAAGCAATATTAATAAAAAACGAATAATAAAATTGTCGTTTTATGCTGTTTACGCGTTAAAACGCAGAATAAAAGCCTTCCAAAACGTGCCGTTTTGCTAAAATAAGCATTTTCAAGCATTTTGTGATCGCTGAAACCGTTCAAATAGAAGCAATATTAATAAAACGAATAATAAAAATTCGTCGTTTTTATGCTGTTTACGCGTTAAAACGTGCAGACAGCTCAAAACTTGCTGTTTTGCTGTGTCACATTTTCGCTACTGTGGTGATCGCTGAAATCGTCTTTCAAATAGACGCAATAAAAAATAAAAACGAATAATAAAAATTTCGTCGTTTTTATGCTGTTTTACGCGTTAAAACGCAGAATAAAGCTCAAAATCGCGCTGTTTTGCTAAAATAAGCATTTTCAAGCATTTTAGATCGTTGAAATCGTCTCTTCAAATAGAAGCACATTAATAAAAAAAGAATAATAAAAATTCGTCGTTTTTATGCTGTTTTAGCGTTAACACGCAGATTAAAAGCTCAAACGCTGTTTTGCTAAAATAAGCATTTTCAAGCATTTTAGATCGTTGGAAATCGTTCAAATAGAAGCAATATTAATAAAACGAATAATAAAAAAATCGTCGTTTTATGCGCTGTTTTACGCGTTAAAACGCAGATTAAAGCTCAAAACGTGTGCTGTTTTGCTAAAATAAGCATTTTCAAGCATTTTGTGATCGTTGAACCGTTCAAATAGACGCAATATTAATAAAAACGAATAATAAAAATTTCGTCGTTTTATGCTGTTTTACGCGTTAAAAACGCAGATTGTGCTCAAAACGTGCTGTTTTGCTAAAATAAGCATTTTCAAGCATTTTAGATCGTTGAAATCGTTCAAATATAAGTAATATAATAAAAAAACAATAATAAAAAATTCGTCGTTTTATGCTGTTTTACGCGTTAAAAACGCAGATTAAAAGTTCAAAACTTGCTGTTTTGCTAAAATAAGTATTTTCTTTCAAGCATTTTAGATCGTTGAAATCGTTCAAATAGACGCAATAAAAATAAAAACGAATAATAAAAATTCGTCGTTTTATGCTGTTTTACGCGTTAAAACGCAGAATAAAAACTCAAAACGTGCTGTTTTGCAAAAATAAGCATTTTCAAGCATTTTAGATTGTTGAAATCGTTCAAATAGACGCTATTAATAAAAACTAATAATAAAAATTTCGTCGTTTTTATGCTGTTTTACGCGTTAAAACGCAGATAAAACTCAAAACGTGCTGTTTTGCTAAAATAAGCATTTTTCAAGCAATTTAGGTCGTTGAAATCGTTCAAATAGAAGCAATATTAATAAAAACGAATAAAAAAATTCGTCGTTTTTATGCTGTTTTACGCGTTAAAACGCAGATTAAAGCTCAAAACGTGCTGTTTTGCTAAAATAGCTATTTCAAAGCATTTTAGATCGTTGAAATCGTTCAAATAGACGCAATATTAATAAAACGAATAATAAAAATTTCGTCGTTTTTATGCTGTTTTACGCGTTAAAACGCTGATTAAAGCTCAAAACGTGCTGTTTTGCTAAAATAAGCATTTTCAAGCATTTTAGATCGTTGAAATCGTTCAAATAGACGCAATATTAATAAAAATCGAATAATAAAAACTTTGTCGTTTTTATGCTGTTTTACGCGTTAAAACGCAGATGAAAGCTCAAAACGTGCTGTTTTGCTCAAAATAAGCATTTTCAAGCATTTTTGATCGTTGAAATCGTTCAAATAGACGCAATATTAATAAAAACGAATAATAAAAATTCGTCGTTTTTATGCTGTTTTACGCGTTAAAACGCAGATTAAAGCTCAAAACGTGCTGTTTTGCTAAAATAAGCATTTTCAAGCATTTTTAGATCGTTGAAATCGTTCAAATAGACGCAATATTAATAAAAACGAATAATAAAAATTCGTCGTTTTTATGCTGTTTACGCGTTAAAACGCAGATTAAAGCTCAAAACGTGCTGTTTTGCTAAAATAAGCATTTTCAAGCATTTTTGATCGTTAAAATCGTTCAAATAGACGCAATATTAATAAAACGAATAATAAAAATTCGTCGTTTTATGCTGTTTTACGCGTTAAAACGCAGATTAAAGCTCAAACGTGCTGTTTTGCTAAAATAAGCATTTTCAAGCATTTTAGATCGTTGAAATCGTTCAAATAGAAGCGATATTAATAAAAACGAATATAAAAATTCGTCGTTTTTATGCTGTTTTACGCGTTAAAACGCAGATTAAAACTCAAAACGTGCTGTTTTGCTAAAATAAGCATTTTCAAGCATTTTAGATAGTTGAAATCGTTTCAAATAAAAGCAATATTAATAAAAACGAATAATAAAAATTCGTCGTTTTTATGCTGTTTTACGCGTTAAAACGCAGATTAAACTCAAAACGTGCTGTTTTGCTAAAATAAGCATTTCAAGCATTTTAGATCGTTGAAATCGTTCAAATAGACGCAATATTAATAACAAACGAATAATAAAAAATTCGTCGTTTTTATGCTGTTTTACGCGTTAAAACGCAATTAAAGCTCAAAACGTGCTGTTTTGCTAAAAAATAAGCATTTTCAAGCATTTTTAGATCGTTGAAATCGTGTTTTCCCTAAAATAAGCATTTCAAGCATTTTAAGATCGTTAAATCGTTCAAAAAAGACGCAAAAATTAATAAAACCGATAATAAAAATTTCGTCGTTTTATGCTGTTTTACGCGTTAAAACGCAGATTAAAGCTCAAAACGGCTGTTTTGCTAAAATAACATTATCAAGCAATTTTAGATCGTTGAAACCCGTTAAATAGACGCAATATTAATAAAAACGAAAAATAAAAATCGTCGTTTTATGCTGTTTTCGCGTTAAAACGCCAGATTAAAACTCAAAACGTGCTGTTTCAAAATAAGCATTTTCAAACATTTTAGATCGTTAATCGTTCAATAGACGCAATATAAATAAAAACGAATAATAAAATTTCCGTTTTTATGCTGTTTTAGCGTTAAAACGCAGTTTTAAAGTCAAAACGTGCTGTTTTGCTAAAATAAGCATTTTCGCATTTTAATCGTTGAAATCGTTTAAAATAGAACAATATTAATAAAAATGAATAATAAAACGTCTTTTTTATGCTTTTTACGCGTTTAAAACGCAGAATAAAGCTAAAAACGTGCTGTTTTGCAAAATAAGCTTTTCAAGCTTTTTTAGATCGTTGAAATCGTTCAAATAGAAGCAATATTAATAAAAACGAATAATAAAAATTCGTTGTTTTTATGCTGTTTACGCGTTAAAACGCAGATTAAAGCTCAAAACGTGCTGTTTTGCTAAAATAAGCATTTTAAAGCTTTTTTGATCGTTGAAATCGTTCAAATAGACGCAAATTAATAAAAACGAATAAAAAATGTCGTTTTTATGCTGTTTTAAACGTTAAAACGCGTTACACTCAAAACGTGCTGTTTTTTAAAATAAGCTTTTTTCAAGCATTTAGATCGTTGAAATCGTTCAAAAGACGCAATATTAATAAAAACCGAATAATAAGAAATTTCGCTTTTTTAATGCTGTTTTACGCGTAAAAACGCAGATTAAACTCAAGCTTGCTGTTTTGCTAAAATAAGCATTTTCAAGCATTTTAGATCTTTGAAATCGTTCAAATAGACTAATTAAAACGAATAATAAAAAATTCGTCGTTTTATGTGTTTTACGCGTTAAAACGCAGATTAAAGTTCAAAACTTGCTTTTTTAAATAAGCTTTTCAAGCATTGTAGTCTTTGAAACGTTCAAATAGACGCATAAAAATAAAACGAATAATAAAAAATTTCGTCGTTTTTATGTGTTTTACGCGTTAAAACGCAGAAAAAAAGCTCAAAACGTGCTGTTTGTTTAAATAAGCATTTTCAAGCATTTTAGATCGTTGAAATCGTTCAAATAAAAGGGCAATATTAATAAAAAAAATAATAAAAATTCGTCGTTTTCATGCTGTTTTACGCGTTAAAACGCAGAATAAAGCTCAAAACGTGCTGTTTTGCTAAAATAAGCATTTTCAAGCATTATAGATCGTTGAAATCGTTCAAATAGAAGCAATATTAATAAAAACGAATAATAAAAATTCGTGTTTTATGCTGTTTTACGCGTTAAAACGCAGATTAAAGCTCAAAACGTGCTGTTTTGCTAAAATAAGCATTTTCAAGCATTTTTAGATCGTTGAAATCGTTCAAATAGACGCAATATTAATAAAAACGAATAATAAAAATTCGTGTTTTCATGCTGTTTTACGCGTTAAACGCAGATTAAAAGCTCAAAACGTGCTGTTTTGCTAAAATAAGCATTTTCAAGCATTTTAGATCGTTGAAATCGTTCAAATAGACGCAATATTAATAAAACGAAAATAAAAATTCGTCGTTTTTATAGCTGTTTACGCGTTAAAACGCAGATTAAAGCTCAAAACGTGCTGTTTTGCTAAAATAGCATTTTCAAGCATTTTAGATCGTTGAAATCGTTCAAATAGACGCGATATAAATAAAAACGAATAATAAAAATTTCGTCGTTTTTATGCTGTTTTACGCGTTAAAACGCAGATTAAAGCTCAAAACGCGCTGTTTTGCTAAAATAAGCATTTTCAAGCATTTTAGATCGTTGAAATCGTTCAAATAGACGCAATATTAATAAAAAACGAATAATAAAATTCCCCGTCGTTTTATGCTGTTTACGCGTTAAACGCAGATTAAAGCTCAAAAACGTGCTGTTTTGCTAAAATAAGCATTTTCAAGACGATCGTTGAAATCGTTCAAATAGACTATTAATAAAAAAACGAATAATAAAAATTCGTCGTTTTATGTCGTTTTACGCGTTAAAACGCAGATTAAAGCTCAAACGTGCGGTTTTGCTAAAATAAGCATTTTCAAGCATTTTAGATCGCTGAAATCGTTCAAATAGACGCAATATAAATAAAAACGAATAATAAAATTTCGTCGTTTTATAAGCTGTTTTACGCGTTAAAACGCAGATTGCGCTCAAAACGTGCTGTTTTGCTAAAATAAGCATTTTCAAGCATTTTAGATCGCTGAAATCGTTCAAATAGCTAAATATTAATAAAAAACGAATAATGTAAAATTTCGTCGTTTTTATGCTGTTTTACGCGTTAAAACGCAGAATAAACCTCAAAACGTGCTGTTTTATTAAAATAAGTATTTTCAAGCATTTTTAGATCGTTGAAATCGTTCAAATAGAAGCAATATTAATAAAAACGAATAATAAAAAATCTGCTGTTTTATGCTGTTTTACGCGTTAAACGCAGATTAAAGCTCAAAACGCGCTGTTTTGCTGTAAATAAGCATTTTCAAGCATTTTAGATCGTTGAAATCGTTCAACAGACGCAATATTAATAAAAATGAATACGTAAAATTCGTCGTTTTATGCTGTTTTACGCGTTAAAACGCAGATTAAAAGCTCAAAACGTGCTGTTTTATAAAATAAGCATTTTCAAGCATTTTAGATCGCTGAAACTGTTCAAATAGACGCATATTAACAAAAAACGAATAATGCAATCTGTCGTTTTTATGCCGTTTTACGCGTTAAAACGCAGATTAAAGATCAAAACGTGCTGTTTTGCTGCGCAAAATAAGCATTTTCAAGCATTTTAGATCGTTGAAATCGTTCAAATAGACGCAATATTAATAAAAAACGAATAATAAAAATTTCGTCGTTTTATGCTTTCGTTTTTACGCGTTAAACGCAGATTAAAGCTCAAAATGCGCCGTTTTGCTAAAATAAAGCATTTTCGGGCACGGACGTTGAAATCGTTCAAATAGAAGCAATATTAATAAAAACGAATAATGTACCTGTCGTTTTGCGGTTGTTTTACGCGTAAAAACGCAGATTAAAAGCTCAAAACGTGCTGTTTAGCCGCCAGCGTTAAAATAAACATTTCAGCACCGATCGTTGAAATCGTTCAAATAGACGTGCACATTAATAAAAAACGAATAATAAAAATTTCGTCGTTTCTTTTATGCTGTTTTACGCGTTAAAACGCCGATTAAAGCTCAAAACGTGCTGTTTCCGCCAAAATAAAGTACTTTCAAGCATTTTAGATCGTTGAAATCGTTCAACAGACGTGCAATATTAATAAAAAACGAATAATGTACCCGTCGTTTTATTCGCTCTTACGTTAAAACGCAGATTAAAGCTCAAAACGTGCTGTTTTGCTAAAATAAGCATTTTCAAGCATTTTAGATCGTTGAAATTGTTCAAATAGAAGCAAATATTAATAAAAAAAACGAATAATAAAATTTCGTTGTTTTTATGCCGTTTTACGCGTTAAAACGCAGATTAAAGCTCAAAACGTGCTGTTTTGCTAAAATAAGCATTTTCAAGCATTTAGATCGTTTAAATAGCGTCCAAATAGACGGGGATACCAGCAACAGCCAAAATTTCGTCGTTTTTATGCTGTTTTACGCGTTATTAAAACGCGGTAGATTAAAGCTCAAAACGTGCTGTTTTGCTAAAATAAGCATTTTCAAGCATTTTAGATCGTTGAATCGTCTAAATAGGACGCACATTAATAAAACAACAATAAAAAATTTCCTGTCGTTTTATGCTGTTTTAGTGTTAAAAAACGCGATTAAAGCTCAAACGTGCTGTTTTGCTAAAATAAGCATTTTCAAGCATTTTAGATCGCGGAAATCGTTCAGTTGAAGCTAATATTAATAAAAACGAATAATAAAATCTCGTTTTTATGTTGTTTACGCGTTAAACGTAGATTAAAGCTCAAAACGTGCTGTTTTACAAAATAAGCATTTTCAAGCATTTCCAGATCGTTGAAATCGTTCAAATAGAAGCAATATTAATAAAAAAACGAATAATAAAAATTCCTTAAAGGTCGTTTTATGCTGTTTACGTTAAACGCAGATTTCAAAAGCTCAAAACGTGCTGTTTTGCTAAAAATAAACATTTTCAAGCATTTTAGATCGTTGAAATCGTTCAAATAGAAGCAATATTAATAAAAAGAATAATAAAAATTCGTCGCTTTTTATATTGTTTTACGCGTTAAAACGCAGATTAAAAGCTCAAAACGTGCTGTTTTGCTAAAATAAGCATTTTCAAGCATTTTAGATCGTTGAAATCGTTCTAAATGGACGCAAATATTAATAAAACGAATAATAAAATCTACCGTTTTTATGCTGTTTTACGCGTTAAAACGCAGATTAAAAGTCAAAATCAAAGGTTTTGCTAAATACATTTTCAAGCATTTTAGATCGTTGAAACGTTCAAATAGAAGCACATTAATAAAAACGAATAATAAAATTTCTGTCGTTTTATGCTGTTTTACGCGTTAAACGCAGAATAAAGCTCAAAACGTGCTGTTTTGCTAAAATGTTTTCATTTTCAAGCATTTTAGATCGCTGAAATCGTTCAAATAGAAGTAATATAATAAAAACGAATAATAAAAATTCGTTGTTTTATGCTGTTTTACGCGCTAAAACGCAGATTAAAGCTCAAAACGTGCTGTTTTGCTAAAATAAGCATTTTCAAGCATTTTAGATCGTTGAAAACTGTTCAAATAGACGCAATATTAATAAAATGAATAATAAAAAAATTCGTCGTTTTTATGTTGCCTTTACGTTAAAACGCAGATTAAAGCTCAAACGTGCTGTTTTGCTAAAATAAGCATTTTCAAGCATTTTAGATCGTTGAAATCGTTCAAATAGATCGCAATATTAATAAAACGACAATAAAAATTCGTCGTTTTAGGTTGTTTTACGCGTTAAAAACGCAGATTGCAAAGATCAAAACGTGCTGTTTTGCTAAAATAAGCATTTTCAAGCATTTTAGATCGTTGAAATCGTTCAAATAGACGCAATATTAATAAAAACGAATAATAAAAATTTCTGTCGTTTTATGCTATTTTACGCGTTAAACGCAGGATTAAAGCTCAAACGCTGTTTTGCTAAATAAGCATTTTCAAACATTTTAGATCGTTGAAATCGTTCAAATAGAAGCAATATTAATAAAAAAACGAATACTGCAAATTCGTCGTTTTTATAAGTTGTTTTACGCGTAAAACGCAGATTAAAGCTCAAACGTGCTGTTTAGCTAAAATACACATTTTCAAGCACTTCTTAGATCGCTGAAATCGTTCAAATAGACGCAATATTAATAAAAACTAAATAATAAAAATTCTGTCGTTTTTATGTTGTTTTACGCGTTAAAACGGTTGATTAAAGCCTAAAACGCTGTTTTATTAAAATAAGCATTTCAAGAATTTTAGATCAAGTTGAAAACTGTTCAAATAGACGTAATTATTACGAAAACGAATAATAAAAATTCGTCGTTTTATTCTGTTTTACGCGTTAAAACGCTATGACTAAAGCCTCCTCAAACGTGCTGTTTTGCTAAAATAAAGCATTTTCAAGCATTTTAGATCGTTGAAATCGTTCAAATAGGAAGAATATTAATTAAAACGAATAATAAAATTTCTGTCGTTTTTATTGTTTTACGCGTTAAACCCAGAATAAACCTCAAACGCGCTGTTTTGCTAAAATAAGCATTTCGTAAGCATTTCAGATCGTTGGTTCAAATAGAAGCAATATTAATAAAACGAATAATAAAAATCTGTTGTTCATGTTGTTTTACGCAAGTTAAAACGCAGATTAAAGCTCCTCGTAAACGTGCTGTTTTGCTAAAATAAGCATTTCAAGCATTTTAGATCGCTGAAACTCGTTCAAATAGGACGCAATATTAATAAAAAATGAATAATAAAAAATCTGTCGTTTTATGCTGTTTACGCGTTAAAACGCAGATTAAAAGCTCAAAACGTGCTGTTTGCTAAATAAAGTATCAGCGATTTAGATCGTTGAAATTGTTCAAATAGACGCGCAATATTAATAAAAACGAATAATAAAAATTCGTCGTTTTATGTTGCCGCGTTAAAACGCAGATTAAAGATCAAACGCTGTTTTACAAAATAAGCATTTTCAAGCATTTTAGACGTTGAAATCGTTCAAATAGACGCAATATTACCAGTAAAAAACGAATAATAAAAAATTTCGTCGTTTTATGCTGCTCTTACGCGTTAAAATCGCGGCGATTAAAGCCTTCAAAAACGCTTTCGTTTCGGCTAAATGGGGCATTTTTCAAGCATTTCCTTAACTTGAAAACTGGGTTCAAATTGAAGCATGTTACTAAAAACGAATAATAAAAAATCTGTCGTTTTTATGTTGTTTTACGCGTAAAAAACGCGCAGATTAAAAGCTCAAAACGTGCTGTTTAGCTAAAATAAACATTTTCAAGCATTTTAGATCGCTGAACTGTTCAAATAGACGCAATATTAATAAAACGAATAATAAAAATTTCGTCGTTTTATGTTCGTTTTACGCAAAACGCTGATCTAAAGCCTCAAAACGTGCTGTTTTGCTGCTAAAATAAGCATTTTCGCTATTTTATCGTTGAAATCGTTCAAATAGACGCAATATTAATAAAAAACGAATAATAAAAATTGTCGTTTTGTCTCTACGTTAAACGCAGATTAAAGCTTCCTCAAAACGTGCTGTTTTGCCGCAAAATAAGCATTTTCAAGCATTTAGATCGTTGAAATCGTTCAAATAGCAATTATTAACAAAAAACGAAATACAAACCGGTTTTATGCTGTTTACGCGCTAAACGATTAAAGCTCAAAACGCTGTTTTGCTAAAATAAGCAATCTCCAAGCATTTTAGATCGTTGAAATCGTTCAAATATGGTGCTACATTAATAAAAAACGAATAATAAATTGCCGTTTTATGTTGTTTTACGCGTTAAACGCAGATTAAAAGCCTCAAACGTGCTGTTTTGCTAAAATAAGACGCTACTTTGCATCGTTGAAATAGTCTAAATAGACGCAATACACAAAAAAGAATAATAAAATTTCTGCCGTTTTATGCTGTTTACGCGTTAAACGCAGATTAAAGCTCAAACGTGCTGTTTTGCTAAAATAAGCATTTTCAAGCATTTTAGATCGTCGAAATCGTTCAACAGACGCAATATTAATAAAACAAATAATAAAATTTCGTCGTTTTTATAAGCGTTTTACGCGTTAAAAACGCAGATTAAAGCTCAAAACGTGCTGTTTTGCCGCACAAGCATTTTCAAGCATTTTAGATCGTGTGGAAATCGTCTAAATAGAAGCAATATTAATAAAAAAACGAATAATAAAAAATTCACGTTTTTATGCTGTTTTACGCGTTAAACGCAGATTAAAAGCTCAAAACGTGCTGTTTTGCTAAATAAGCATTTTCTGCCATTTCAGATCGTTGAAATCGTTCAAATAGAAGCAATATTAATAAAAAAACGAATAATAAAAATTTCGTCGTTTTTATAAGCGTTTTACGCGTTAAAACGCAGATTAAAGCTCAAAACGTGCTGTTTTGCTAAAATAAACATTTTCAAGCAATTTAGATCAAGCGGAAATCGTTCAAATAGCTAAATATTAATAAAAAAAAAGAATAATAAAAATTCGTCGCTTTATGCCGTTTTACGCGTTAAAAAACGCAGATTAAAAGCTCAAACGCTGTTTTGCTAAAAATAAGCATTTTCAAGCATTTTAGATCGTTGAAATCGTTCAAATAGACGCACATTAATAAAAACGAATAAATAAAAATTCGTCGTTTTATGTTGTCTACGCGTTAAAACGCAGATTAAAGCTCAAAACGTGCTGTTTTGCTAAAAATAAGCATTTTCTAAGCACATCGTTGAAATCGTTCAAATAGGAAGCAAATATTAATAAAAACGAATAATAAAATTCCCGTCGTTTTATGCTGTTTTACGCGTTAAAACGCAGAATAAAGCTCAAACGTGCTGTTTTAATGTAAATAAGCATTTTCAAGCATTTTAGAACGTTGAAATCGTTCAAATAGAAGCAATATTAATAAAAAAACGAATAATAAAAATTCGTTGTTTTATGCTGTTTTACGCGTTAAAACGCAGATTAAAGCTCTCAAAACGTGCTGTTTTCGCTAAAATAAGCATTTTCAAGCATTTTAGATCGCTTAAATCGTTCAAATAGGACGCAAATATTAATAAAAATGAATAATAAAAATTCCGCTGTTTTTATGCTGTTTTACGCGTTAAAATCGCAGATTAGTGCCTCAAAACGTGCTGCTCTGCCAAATAAGCATTTTCAAGCATTTTAGATCGTTGAAATCGTTCAAATAGACGCACATTACCGCAAAACGAATAACAAAAATTCGTCGTTTTTATAAAAGCTGTTTCTTACGCGTTAAAATCGCAGATTCAAAGATCAAAATCGCGCTTTCGGTTTTGCCCAAAATAAGCATTTCTGCCATTTTAGATCGTTGAAACCGTTCAACAGACGCACATTAATAAAACGGAATAATAAAAATTTCAAGGTCGTTTTTATATGCTATTTTACGCGTTAAAACGCAGATTAAAGCTCAAACGCGCTGTTTTGCTAAAATAAGCATTTTCAAGCATTTTAGATCGTTGAAATCGTTCAAATAGGCCACATAATAAAAACGAATAATAAAATTCGTCGTTTTTATGTTGTTTTACGCGTAAAAACGCAGATTAAAGCTCAAACGTGCTGTTTAGCTAAAATAAACATTTTCTCAAGCATTTTAGATCGTTGAAATCGTTCAAATAGACGCAATATTATTAATAAAAAAAAACGACAATAAAAATTTGCCGTTTTTATGCTGTTTTACGCGTTAAAAACGCTGATTAAAGCTCAAAACGTGCTGTTTTGCTAAAAATAAGCATTTTCAAGAATTTTAGGATCGTTGAAAACCGTTCAACAGATGCACGCGATTCCCCCAAAAACGGCGTTTTCTTAAAATAATATTTTCTTTTTCCCCCCGGGGAAAATGGGTTAAAAAAATTTGCAAATTAAAAAAAATTAAAAAAAAATTCGTCGTTTTATGTTTTTTTACGTTAAAAACGCAGTTTAAAAAGCTAAAAACTTTGGTTTTCCCAAAAAATGCTTTTAAAGCTTTTTAGATCGTTAAATCGTTAAAATTTAACGGCCAAAAAAAAAAACGAATAATAAAAATTCGTGGTTTTATGCTGCTTTACGCGTTAAACGGCAGATTAAAAGCTTCTAAAACGTGCTGTTTTAAGGCAGAATAAGCAGTTTCGGGCGCATTTTAGATCGTTGGAAATCGTTCAACAGACGCAATATTATTAAAAACGAATAATAAAAATTTCTGTCGTTTTATATTGTTTTACTGCTAACGCAGATTAAAGCTCAAAACGTGCTGTTTGCTAAAGCAAGCATTTTCAAGCATTTTAGATCGTTGAAATCGTCTTCAAATAGAAGTTGTACATATCAAAAACAATACGTACCCGTCGTTTTATGTTGTTTTACGCTAAACGCAGATTAAAGCTCAAAACGTGCTGTTTTGCTAAAATAAGCATTTTCGCGATTTTGACCGCTGAAATCGTTCAAATAGAAGCTAACATTAATAAAAACGAATAATAAAAATCTGTCGTTTTATACTGTTTTACGCGTTAAACGCAGATTAAAGCCTCAAAACGCGCTGTTTTGCTAAAATAAGTATTTTCAAGCATTTTAGATCGTTGAAATCGTTCAAATAGACGCGCAATAAAAAAGTAAAATGAATAATAAAAATTTCGTCGTTTTATGTTGTTTTACGCGCTGAACGCGCAGAATAAAGTTCAAACGTGCTGTTTCGCTAAATAAGCATTTTCAAGCATTTAGATCGTTGAAATCGTTCAAATAGACGCGCACATTAATGCAAAACGAATAATGTACCCTTGCCGTTTTGCTGTTTTACGCGTTAAACGCAGATTAAAGCTCCAATGCGCTGTTTTGCTGCAGCCAAGCATTTTCAAGCATTTTAGATCGTTGAAATCGTTCAAATAGATGCGTACATTAATAAAAAAACGAATAATAAAAAATTCGTCGTTTTTATGCCGTTTTACGCGCTAAAATCGCAGATCAAAGCTCAAAACGTGCTGTTTTGCTAAAATAAGCATTTCAAGCATTTTAGATCGCTGCAACCGTTCAAATAGACGCACATTAATAAAACGAATAATAAAATTTTGCCGTTTTATGTTGCTTTACGCGCTAAAACGCTGACAAAGCTCAAACGTGCTGTTTTGCTAAATAAGCATTTTCAAGCATTTTAGATCGCTGGAAATCGTTCAAATAGATGTGCATTGATAATAAAAACGTGAATAATAAAAATTCGTCGTTTTTATGCTGTTTTACGCGTTAAACGCAGATTAAAGCTCAAAACGTGCTGTTTTGCTAAAATAGCATTTCTGCTATTTTAGATCGTTGAAATCGTTCAAATAGAAGCAATATTAATAAAAACGAATAATAAAAATTTCACTGTTTTATGCTGTTTTACGCGTTAAAACGCAGATTAAAGCTCAAAACGCCGCTTTCGTTTTGCTAAAAATAAGCATTTTCAAGCAATTTTAGATCGTCATGTTGAAATCGTTTAAAGAGAAGCAATATTAACAAAACGAATAATAAAAATCGTCATTTTTATGCTGTTTTATTGCTAAACGCAGATTGCAAAGCTCAAAACGTGCTGTTTTGCTAAAATAAGCATTTTCAAGCATTTTAGATCACGTTGAAATCGTCTAAATAGATCGCATTATTAATAAAAACGAATAATAAAAATTCTGTCGTTTTATGTTGTTTTACGCGTTAAAACGCAGAATAAAGCTCAAAACGTGCTGTTTTGCTGTGTTGAAGCATTTTCAAGCATTTTAGATCGTTGTTCAAATTGAAGTTTGCCATTAATAAAAACGAATAATAAAATCGTCGTTTTATGTTGTTTGCGCTAAACGTAGATTAAAGCCTCAAAACGTGCTGCTTTGCTAAAATAAGCATTTCTAAGCAGTTTAGATCGTTGAAATCGTTCAAATAGACGTGCAATATTAATAAAAACGAATTGTGTAAATTCGTCGTTTTTATATTGTT
>NW_027046138.1:0-32335 GCF_025399875.1 Dalotia coriaria | reverse complement strand
TTAAAGCTAAAAAACGTGCTGTTTTGCTAAAATATGCATTTTCAAGCTTTTTTGATCGTTGAAATTTTTTAAATAGAAGAAAAATTTTAAAAAACGAACAATAAAAGATTCGTCGTTTTATGCTTGTTTTACGCGTTAAAAAACGCAGATTAAAGCTCAAAACGTGCTGTTTTGCTAAAATAAACATTTTCAAGCATTATAGATCGTTGAAATCGTTCAAATAGACGCAATATTAATAAAAACGAATAATAAAAATTTCGTCGTTTTATGCTGTTTTATGCGAAAAAACGCAGATTAAAGCTCAAAACGTGCTGTTTTGCTAAAATAAGCATTTTCAAGCATTTTAGATCGTTGAAATCGTTCAAATAGAACAATATTAATAAAAACGAATAATAAAAATTCGTCGTTTTATGCTGTTTTGCGCGTTAAAACGCAGATTAAAGCTCAAAACGGCTGTTTTGCTAAAATAACATTTTCAAGCATTTTAGATCGTTGAAATCGTTCAAATAGACGCAATATTAATAAAAACGAATAATAAAAATTCTGTCGTTTATATGTTTTACGCGTTAAAACGCAGATTAAAGCTCAAAACGTGCTGTTTGCTAAAATAAGCATTTTCAAGCATTTTAGATCGTTGAAATCGTTCAAATAGAAGCAATATTAATAAAACGAATAATAAAAATTCGTCGTTTTTATGCTGTTTCAGGTTAAAACGCAGATTAAAGCTCAAAACGTGCTGTTTTGAAAATAATCATTTTCAAGCTTTTAGATCGTTGAAATCGTTCAAATAGACGCAATATTAATAAAACGAATAATAAATTTCGCCGTTTTATGTTGTTTTACGGTTAAAACGCAGAATAAAAGCTCAAAACGTGCTGTTTTGCTAAAATAAGCATTTTCAGCATTTTAGATCGTTGAAATCGTTAAATAGACGCAATATAATAAAAACGATAATAAAAATTCGTCGTTTTATGCTGTTTAAACTGTTAAAACGCAGATTAAAGCTAAAAAACGGCTTTTTTGCTAAAATAATCATTTTCAAGCATTTTAGATCGTTGAAATCGTTCAAATAGACGCAATATTAATAAAACGAATAATTAAAATTTCGTCGTTTATATGCGTTTTACGCGTTAAAACGCAGATTAAAGCTCAAAACGTGCTGTTTTGCTTAAATAAGCATTTTCAAGCATTTTAGATCGTTAAAATCGTTCAAATAGAAGAAATATTAATAAAAACGAATAATAAAATTCGTCGTTTTATGCTGTTTTACGCGTTAAAACGCAGATTAAAAGCTCAAAACTTTGCTATTTTGCTAAAAATAAGCATTTTCAAGCATTTTAGATCGTTGAAAATCGTTCAAATAGAAGCAATGTTAAATAAAAAACGAATAATAAAAAATTGTCGTTTTATGCTGTTTACGCGTTAAAACGCAGATTAAAGCTCAAAAGGGCTGTTTTGCTAAAATAATCGTTTTCAGGCACTTTAGATCGTTGAAATCGTTGAAATAGACGCATATTAGAAAAAACAATAATAAAAAATTTCGTCGTTTTATGTTGTTTTACGCGTTAAAACGCAGTTTAAAAGCTCAAAACGTGCTTTTTGCTAAATAAAGCATTTTCAAGCATTTTAGATCGCTAAATCGTTCAAATAGAAGCAATATTAATAAAAACGAATAATAAAAATTCGTCGTTTTATGCTGTTTTACGCGTTAAAACGCAGATTAAAGCTCAAAACGCTGTTTTGCTAAAATAATCATTTTCAAGCATTTTAGATCGTTGAAATCGTTCAAATAGACGAATATTAAGAAAAACGAAAATATAAAATTTCGTCGTTTTTATGCTGTTTTACGCGTTAAAACGCAGATAGCTCAAAACGTGCATTTTGCTAAAATAAGCATTTTCAAGCATTTTAGATCGTTGAAACGTTCAAATAGAAGAATATTAATAAAAAACGAATAATAAAAATTCGTCGTTTTTATGCTGTTTTACGCTTTAAAAAACGAGATTAAAGCTAAAAAACGTGCTGTTTTGCTAAAATAATCATTTTAGCATATTAGATCGTTGAAATCGTTCAAATAGACGCAATATTTATAAAAACGAATAATAAAAATTCTCTTATGCTGTTTTACGCGTTAAAAACGAGATTAAGCTCAAAACATGCTGTTTGCTAAAATAAGCATTTTCAAGCATTTAGATCCGTTGAAATCGTTCAAATAGAAGCAATATTAATAAAACGAATAATAAAAATTCCGTCGTTTTATGTGTTTTACGCGTTAAACGCAGATTAAAGTTCAAAACGTGCTGTTTTGCTAAAAATAATCATTTTCAAGCATTTTAGATCGTTGAAATCGTTCAAATAGACGCAATATTAATAAAAACGAATAATAAAAATTTCGTCGTTTTTATGCTGTTTTACGCGTTAAAACGCAGATTAAAGCTCAAAACGTTCTGTTTTGCTAAAATAAGCATTTTCAAGCATTTTAGATCGTTGAAATGGGTTCAAATAGACGCATATTAATAAAACAATAATAAAAAATTCGTCGTTTTATGTGTTTTACGCGTTAAAACGCAGATTAAAAGCTCAAAACGTGCTGTTTTGCTAAAATAATCATTTTCAAGCATTTAGATCGTTGAAATCGTTCAAATAGACGCAATATTAATAAAAACGAATAATAAAAATTTCGTCGTTTTATGCTGTTTTACGCGTTAAAACGCAGATAAAAGCTCAAAACGTGCATTTTGCTAAATAAGCATTTTCAAAGCATTTTAGATCGTTGAAATCGTTCAAATAGAAGTAATATTAATAAAAAGAATATAAAATCGTCGTTTTATGCTTTTTTACGCGTTAAAACGCAGATTAAAAGCTCAAAACGTGCTGTTTTGCTAAAATAATCATTTTAAGCATATTAGATCGTTGAAATCGTTCAATAGATCGCAATATTAATAAAAACGAATAATAAAATTTCTGTCGTTTTATGCTGTTTTACGCGTTAAAACGCAGATTAAAGCTCAAAACGTGCTGTTTTGCCAAAATAAGCATTTTCAAGCATTTTAGATCGTTGAAATCGTTCAAATAGAAGCAATATTAATAAAAACGAATAATAAAAATTCGTCGTTTTTATGCTGTTTTACGCGTTAAAACGCAGATTAAAGCTTAAAACGTGCTGTTTTGCTGAAATAATTATTTTTAAGCATATTAGATCGTTGAAATCGTTCAAATAGACGCAATATTAATAAAAACGAATAATAAAAATTTCGTCGTTTTTATGCTGTTTTACGCGTTAAAACGCAGATTAAAAGCTCAAAACGTGCTGTTTTGCTAAAAAAGCATTTTCAAGCATTTTAGATCGTTGAAATCGTTCAAATAGAAGCAATATTAATAAAAAGCGAATAATAAAAAATTCGTCGTTTTTATGCTGTTTTACGCGTTAAAACGCAGATTAAAGCTCAAAAGGTGCTGTTTTGCTAAAATAATCATTTTCAAGCAGTTTAGATCGTTGAAATCGTTCAAATAGACGCAATATTAATAAAAACGAATAATAAAAATTTCGTCGTTTTATGCTGTTTTACGCGTTAAAACGCAGATTAAAGCTCAAAACGTGCTGTTTTGCTAAAATAAGCATTTTCAAGCATTTTAGATCGTTGAAATCGTTCAAATAGACGCAATATTAATAAAAACGAATAATAAAAATTCGTCGTTTTTAAGCTGTTTTACGCGTTAAAGCGCAGATTAAAAGCTCAAAACGTGCTGTTTTGCTAAAATAATCATTTTCAAGCATTTTAGATCGTTGAAATCGTTCAAATAGACGCAATATTAATAAAAACGAATAATAAAATTTCAGTCGTTTTTATGCCGTTTTACGCGTTAAACGCAGATTAAAAGCTCAAAACGTCTATTTTGCTAAAATAAGCATTTTCAAGCATTTTAGATCGTTGAAATCGTTCAAATAGAAGCAATATTAATAAAAAACTAATAATAAAAATTCGTCGTTTTATGCTGTTTTACGCGTTAAAACGCAGATTAAAACTCAAAACGTGCTGTTTTGCTAAAATAATCATTTTTAAGCATATTAAATCGTTGAAATCGTTCAAATAGACGCAATATTAATAAAAAGAATAATAAAAAATTTCGTCGTTTTATGCTGTTTTACGCGTTAAAACGCAGATTAAAGCTAAAAACGTGCTGTTTTGCTAAATATAAGCATTTTCAAGCATTTTAGATCGTTGAAATCATTCAAATAGAAGCAATATTAATAAAAACGAATAATAAAAAATTGGTCGTTTTTATGCGTTTTACGCGTTAAAACGCAGATTACAGCTCAAAACGTGCTGTTTTGCTAAAATAATCATTTTCAAGCATTTTAGATCGTTGAAATCGTTCAAATAGAAGCAATATTAATAAAAACGAATAATAAAAAATTGTCGTTTTTTGCTGTTCTACGCGTTAAAACGCAGATTAAAGCTCAAAACGTGCTGTTTTGCTAAAATAATCATTTTCAAGCATTTAAGATCTTTGGGGAAACCCTTAAATAGACGAAAATATTAATAAAAACGAATAATAAAAAATTTCGTCTTTTTTATGCTTTTTTTACGCGTTAAAACGGGGATTAAAGCTCAAAACGTGCTTTTTTTAAAAAAAATAAAAAGGCATTTTCAAAATTTTAGATTTTTGGGAAACCCGTTCAAATAGAAAAATTTTTAAAAAAAAACGAATAAAAAAAAATTCGTTTTTTTTATGTTTTTTACGCGTTAAAACGCAGATTAAAGCTCAAAACGTGCTGTTTTGCTAAAATAATCATTTAAAGCATTTTAGATTTTTTGGAAATCTTTAAAAAAGGGAGGGCAATATTAAAAAAAACGAATAAAAAAAATTTCGCCTTTTTTTATGTTTTTTTGCTTAAAACGCGGGAATAAACCCTAAAACGTGCTTTTTTGTTTAAAATAAGCATTTTCAACCCTTTTTGGAATCGTTGAAACCCCGGTTCAAAAGACGCAATATTAATAAAAACGAATAAAAAAAAATTCGTCTTTTTTTATGCTTTTTTTACGCGTTAAAACGCGGGATTAAAACTCAAAACGTGCTATTTTTTTAAAATAAGATTTTAAAGGGTTTTTTTAGATCGTTGAAACCCTTTTCCAAATAGAAGCAATATTAAAAAAAAAACGAATAATAAAAAATTCGTTGTTTTATGCTTTTTTTACGCGCAAAAACGCAGATTAAAGCTCAAAACGTGCTTTTTTTGCTAAAATAATCATTATCAAGCATTTTAGATCGTTGAAATCTTTCCCAAATAGCCGAAAATATTAAAAAAAAACGAAAAAAAAAATTTCGTCTTTTTTTAAAAAGTTGTTTTCCGCGTTAAAACGAAGAAAAAAATAAAAACTTCCCTTTTTTTGCTAAAAAAAAACATTTTCAAGAAATTTCCCAAAAAGGAAATCGTTAAAAACTTTAAAATTTTAAAAACGAAAAATTAAAAAAACCGTTTAAAAAAATTGTTTTTGGTTTTGGAAAAAACCCGGGGCTTTTTTCCCAAAAATAATCTTTTTCGCATTTTAGATCTTTTGAAATCTTTTAAAATAGACGCAATATTAATAAAAAGGGAATAAAAAAAATTTCCCGTGGGTTAAATGTTGTTTCCCGCGTTAAAACGCAGATTAAAGCTCAAAACGTGCTGTTTTGCAAAAATAACCCATTTTCAAGCATTTTAGACCCGTTGAAATCGTTCAAAAGAAGAAATATTAATAAAAACAAAAATAAAAAAAAAATTCGCCCTTTTTTATGCTTTTTTACGCTTTAAAAAGCAGTTTAAAAACCCAAAACGTGCTTTTTTGCTAAAAAATCATATTCAAGCTTTTTTAGATCGTTGAAACCCGTTCTAATAGACGCAATATTAAAAAAAACGAATAAAAAAAAATTTTTGCCTTTTTTTATGCTGTTCCCACGCTTTAAAAACGCAGTTTAAAAACCCTCAAAAGGGCTGTTTTTTTTAAAATAATAAATTTCCCCAAAGCATTTTTAGATCTTTGAAATCGTTCAAATAGACCCCAATTAATAAAACGAATAAAAAAAATTTTCCGTCGTGTTTAATGCTTTTTTTACGGGGGTAAAAACCGTTAAAAAGTTTTAAAAACTTCTGTTTTGCTAAAATAAGCATTTTCCCCATTTTAGATCGTTGAAATCGTTCAAATAGAAGCAATATTAAAAAAAAACGAAAAAAAAAAAACCCGTCTTTTTTATCTTTTTTACGCGTTAAAACGCAGTTTAAAACCCTTGGGACGTGCTGTTTTGCTAAAATAAGCTTTTTTAGACGGGGAAATCGTTAAAAATAAACAATAAATAAAACGAATAAAAAAACCGTCTTTTTTTAAAAGCTGTTTTACGCGTTAAAACGCAGTTTAAAAGCTCAAAACGGCTGTTTTGCTAAAATAATCATTTTTTTAGCATTTTAGATCGTTGAAGTCGTTCAAATAGACGCAATATTAATAAAACAAATAATAAAAAATTTCGTCGTTTTTTTTTGGGGAAAAGTTAAAACGCAGTTTAAAAACCCCAAAAAGGGTGCTTTTTTTTGTTTTAAAAAAATTTCATTTTCAAGCATTTTAGATCGTTAAAACCCTTTTAAATAAAGCAATATTAAAAAAAAACAAAAAATTTTAAAAATTTCGTCTTTTTTTATGTTTTTAACGCTTTAAAAACGCAGATTAAAGCTCAAGACGTGCTGTTTTGCTAAAATAAGCATTTTCAAGCTTTTTAGATCGTTGAAACCGTTAAAAATGGGAACCCCAATATTAATAATAAAGGGGAATAAAAAAATTTTGTCTTTTTTAATGCTGTTTTACGCGTTAAAACGCGGGTTTTAAAAAATAAAACGTCCCGTTTTGCTAAAATAATCATTTTCGCAATTTTAGATCGTTGAAGCCCCAAAAAAGGGGACGCAATATTAAAAAAAAACAAATAAAAAAAATTTCGCCCTTTTTTATGCTTTTTTACGCGAAAAAAACGCAGATTAAAGCTCAAAAGGGCCTTTTTTTGCAAAAAAAAAAGCTTTTTCAAGCATTTTGGAATCGTTGAAATCGTTCAAATAGAAGCAATATTAATAAAAACGAATAATAAAAAATTGTCGTTTTTTTGCTGTTTTCGGGGTTAAAACGCAGATTAAAGCTAAAAACGTGCTTTTTTGCTAAAATAATAATTTTCAAGCATTTTAGATTTTTTTGAAACCCGTTCAAAAGACGCAATATTAAAAAAAACGAATAATAAAATTTCGTCTTTTTTATGCTGTTTTACGGGGTTAAAAAACGCAGATTAAACCCTTAAAAACGTTTGTTTTGCAAAAAGTAAGCATTTTTCAAGCTTTTTAGATTTTTTGAAATCGTTCAAAAAAAGAAGCAATTTTTAAAAAAACGAATAATAAAAAAATAGTCTTTTTTTATGCTGTTTTACGCTTTAAAAACGCAGATTAAAGTTTAAAAAAACGTGCTGTTTTGCTAAAATAATCATTTTCAAGCATTTTAGATCTTTGGGAAATCGTTCAAATGGGTTTTTAAAAAATAAAAACGGATAATAAAAAAATTTCGTCTTTTTTATGCTTTTTTTACGCGTTAAAAGGCAGTTTAAAAAGCTCAAACGTGCTTTTTTTTGTTTAAAAAAAGCTTTTTCGCATTTTTAGATCGTTGAAATCGTTCAAATAGAAGTAATATTAAAAAAAAAACGAAAAAAAAAATTTCGTCGTTTTATGCTGTTTTACGCGTTAAAACCAGTTTAAAAAGCTCAAAACGTGCTTTTTTTAAAATAAGCATTTTCAAAATTTTAGATCGTTGAAACCCTTTTAAAAATAGAAGAATATTAAAAAAAACGAATAAAAAAAAAATTCGTTCTTTTTTATGCTGTTTTACGCTTTAAAAACGCAGATTAAAGCTAAAAAACGTGCTTTTTTTGCTAAAATAATCATTATCAAGCTTTTTTAGATCTTTGGGGAAATCGTTCAAATAGACCCCTATTAATAAAAACGAATAATAAAAATTTCTTCCTTTTTTATGCTGTTTTACGCGTTAAAACGCAGAAAAAAACCCTTCAAAACATGCTGTTTTTGTAAAAAAAAAGCTTTTTTAAAAGCGTTTCAGATCGTTAAAAATCGCCCAAATGGGACGCAATATTAAAAAAAAACCGAATAAAAAAAATTCGTCGTTTTATGCTGTTTTACGCGTTAAAACGGAGTTTAAAAAGTAAAACGGCTGTTTTGCTAAAAATCATTTTCGCATTTTAGATCGTTGAAACCCGTTCAAATAGAGGGCAAAAATTATTAATAAAAAACGAATAATAAAATTTCGTCTTTTTAAATGTTTTTACGCGTTAAAACGAAGATTAAACTCAAAACGTCCCGTTTTTGCTAAAAAAGCTTTTTCAAGCATTTTAGATCGTTGAAACCCTTTTCAAATAAAAAAATTTTTTAAAAAAAAAACGAATAATAAAAATTCGTCGTTTTTATGCTTTTTTTACGCTTTAAAAACGCAGATTAAAACTAAAAACGTGCTTTTTTCCTAAAATAAATCATATTCAAGCATTTTGATCGTTAAAACCCCGTTCAAATAGACCGAATATTAATAAAAAACGAAAAATTTTCGTCTTTTTTATGCTTTTTTACGCGTTAAAACGTAGTTAAAGCTAAAAATGCTGTTTTGCAAAAATTTCATTTTAAAAAGCACTTTGGGATCGTTAAAAATCTTTTTCAAATAGACGCCATATTAAAAAAAAAACGAATAAAAAAAATTTCCCGTCGTTTTATGCTGTTTTACGCGTAAAAACGCAGTTTAAAAATTAAAACTTTTTTGCTAAAAAAAAGCATTTTCAAGCATTTTAGATCTTTGGGAAATCGTTCAAATAAAAATTAAAAAAAAACGAATAATAAAAAATTCGTCGTTTTTATGTTGTTTTACGCAAAAAAACCCCGCAGTTTAAAAAGCTCAAGACGTGCTTTTTTTTGCTAAAAAAAAAAGCATTTTAGATCGTTGAAATCGTTCAAATAGAAGCAATATTAAAAAAAAACGAATAAAAAAAAAATCGTCGTTTTTATGTTGTTTTACGCGTTAAAACGCAGATTAAAAAAAAAAAAACGTGCTGTTTTGCCAAAATAATCATTTTCAAGCATTTTAGATCTTTTGAAGTCGTTCAAATAGACGCAATATTAATAAAAAACAAATAATAAAAATTTCCCCGTCTTTTTTTATGTTGTTTTACGCGAAAACGCAGATTAAAACTCAAAACGTCCCTGTTTTGCTAAAAAAAATCATTTTTTTCAAGCATTTTAGATCTTTGGGAAATCGTTCAAATAGACCCCGGCAATATTAAAAAAAACAAATAAAAAAAAATTTCGTCTTTTTTATGCTTTTTTTTCGCGTTAAAAGGGGGGGATTAAACCCGGGTTTTTTGTTTAAAATAAGCATTTTCAAGCATTTTAGATCGTTGAAATCGTTCAAATAGAAGCAATATTAATAATAAACGAATAATAAAAAATTGTCTTTTTTAAAAGTTTTTTACGCGTTAAAACGCAGTTTAAAAATCAAAAGGTTTTTGCTAAAATAATCATTTTCAAGCATTTTAAAATCTTTGGGTCTTTTCAAATAGACGCAATATTAAAAAAAACAAATAATAAAATTTCGTCTTTTTTATGTTTTTTTACGCGATAAAACGCAGTTTAAAAAACCCCCCAAAAATGTGCTTTTTTTGCTAAAATAAGCATTTTCAACATTTTAGATCGTTAAAAATCGTTCAAATAGAAGCAATATTAATAAAACGAATAATAAAAATTCGTCGTTTTTTATGCTTTTTTACGCTTTAAAAACGGTTTAAAAGCTCAAAACGTGCTGTTTTGCTAAAATAATAATTTTCAAGCATTTTAGATTTTTTTGAAATCGTTCAAATAGACGAATATTAATAAAAAAAAATAATACAAATTTCGTCTTTTTTATGCTGTTTTACCCCAAAAACGCGGGTTTTAAAAACTAAAAACGTGCTTTTTTTGCTAAAGTGCTTTTTTTCAAGCTTTTTTAGATCGTTGAAATCTTTCCCAAATAGAAGCAAATATTAATAAAAACGAATAATAAAAAAATCGTCTTTTTTTATGCTTTTTTTCCCCCAAAACGCAGATTAAAGCCCCCAAAACGTGCTGTTTTGCTAAAATAATCATTTTCTAGCATTTTAGATCGTTGAAATCGTTCAAATAGACGCAATATTAATAAAAACGAATAAAAAAATTTCGTCGTTTTATGCTGTTTTACGCGTTAAAACGCAGATTAAAAGCTCAAAACGTGCTGTTTTGCTAAAATAAGCATTTTCAAGCATTTTAGATCGTTGAAATCGTTAAATAGAAGAAATATTAATAAAAACGAATAATAAAAATTCGTCGTTTTATGCGTTTTACGCGTTAAAACGCAGATTAAAGCTCAAAACGTGCTGTTTTGCGAAAATAATCATATTCAAGCATTTAGATCGTTGAAATCGTTCAAATGGACGCAATATAATAAAAACGAAAATAAAAATTTCGTCGTTTTATGCTGTTTTACGCGTTAAAAACGCAGATTAAAAGCTCAAAACGTCTTTGCTAAAATAATCATTTTCAAGCACTTTAGATCGTTGAAATCGTTCAAATAGACGCAATATTAATAAAAACGATAATAAAAATTTCGTCGTTTTATGCTGTTTACGCGTTAAAACCAGATTAAGCTAAAAACGTGCTGTTTGTTAATAAATAATCGTTTCTAAGCATTTTAGATCGTTAGAAATCGTTCAAATAGACGCGAATATTAATTAAAACGAATAATAAAAATTTCGTCGTTTTATGCTGTTTTACGCGTTAAAACGCAGATTAAAGCTCAAAACGTGCTGTTTTGCTAAAATAAGCATTTTCAAGCATTTTAGATCGTTGAAATCGTTCAAATAAGAGAAATATTAATAAAAAACGATAATAAAAATTCGTCGTTTTTATGCTGTTTTACGCGTTAAAACGCTCAAAACGTGCTGTTTTGCTAAAATAATCATATTCAAGCATTTTACATCGTTGAAAATCGTTTAAATAGACGCTATATTAATAAAAACGAAAAATAAAATTTCGTCGTTTTTTATCATTTTACGCGTTAAAACGCAGATTAAAGCTCAAAACGTGCTGTTTTGCTAAAATAAGCATTTTCAAGCATTTTAGATCGTTGAAATCGTTCAAATAGAAGCAATATTAATAAAAACGAATAATAAAAATTCGCCGTTTTATGCTGTTTTACGCGTTAAAACGCAGATTAAACTCAAAACGTGCTGTTTTGCTAAAATAATCATTTTCAAGCATTTTAGATCGTTGAAATCGTTCAAATAGAACGCAATATTAATAAAAACGAATAATAAAAATTTCGTCGTTTTATGCTGTTTTACGCGTTAAAACGCAGATTAAAGCTCAAAATGTGCTGTTTGCTAAAATAAGCATTTTCAAGCATTTTAGATCGTTGAAATCGTTCAAATATACGCAATATTAATAAAAACGAATAATAAAAATTTCGTCGTTTTTATGCTGTTTTACGCGTTAAAACGCAGATTAAAGCTCAAAACGTGCAGTTTTGCTAAAATAAGCATTTTCAAGCATTTTAGATCGTTGAAATCGTTCAAATAGAAGCAATATTAATAAAAACGAATAATAAAAATTCGTCGTTTTATGCTGTTTTACGCGTTAAAACGCAGATTAAACTCAAAACGTGCTGTTTTGCTAAAATAATCATTTTCAAGCATTTTAGATCGTTCAAATCGTTCTAATAGACGCAATATTAATAAAAACGAATAATAAAAATTTCGTCGTTTTTATGCTGTTTTACGCGTTAAAACGCAGATTAAAGCTCAAAACGTGCTGTTTTGCTAAAATAATCATTTTCAAGCACTTTAGATCGTTGAAATCGTTCAAATAGACGCAATTTAATAAAAACGAATAATAAAAATTTCGTCGTTTTATGCTGTTTTACGCGTTAAAACGCAGATCAAAGCTCAAAACGTGCTGTTTTGCTAAAATAAGCATTTTCAAGCATTTTAGATCGTTGAAATCGTTCAAATAGAAGCAATATTAATAAAAAACAAATAATAAAAAATTTGTCGTTTTATGCTGTTTTACGCGTTAAAACGCAGATTAAAGCTCAAAACGTGCTGTTTTCTAAAATAATCATTTTCAAGCATTTTAGATCGTTGAAATCGTTCAAATAGACGCAATATTAATAAAAACGAATAATAAAAAAATCGTCGTTTTATGCTCTTTTACGCGTTAAAACGCAGATTAAAGCTCAAAACGTGCTGTTTTGCTAAAATAATCATTTTCTAGCATTTTTAGATCGTTGAAATCGTTCAAATAGACGCAATATTATTAAAAACGAATAATAAAAATTTCGTCGTTTTTGCTGTTTTACGCGTTAAAACGCAGATTAAAGCTCAAAACGTGCTGTTTTGCTAAAATAAGCATTTTCAAGCATTTTAGATCGTTGAAATTGTTCAAATAGAAGAAATATTAATAAAAACGGATAATAAAAATTCGTCGTTTTTATGCTGTTTTACGCGTTAAAACGCAGATTAAAAGCTCAAAACGTGCTGTTTTGCTAAAATAATCATATTCAAGCATTTTAGATCGTTGAAATCGTTCAAATGGACGCAATAATAATAAAACGAATAATAAAAATTTCGTCGTTTTATGCTGTTTTACGCGTTAAAACGCAGATTAAAGCTCAAAACGTGCTTTTGCTAAAATAATCATTTTCAAGCTTTTTTAGATCGTTGAAATCGTTCAAATAGACGCAATATTAATAAAAAACGAATAATAAAAATTTCGTCGTTTTTATGCTGTTTTACGCGTTAAAACGCAGATTAAAGCTAAAAACGTGCTGTTTTGCTAAAATAATCATTTTCAAGCACTTTAGATCGTTGAAATCGTTAAAATAGACGCAATATTAATAAAAACGAATAAAAAAATTTTGTTTTTTTTAAGGGTTTTACGCGTTAAAACGCGATTAAAGCTAAAAACGTGCTGTTTTGCTAAAAAAAAAGCATTTTCAAGCATTTTAGATCGTTGAAATTGTTCAAATAAAAGCAATATTAATAAAAAAAAAATAAAAAAAAAATTTGTCGTTTTATGCTGTTTTACGCGTTAAAACGCAGTTTAAAAGCTCAAAACGTGCTTTTTTGCTAATATAATCTTTTTCAAGCATTTTAGATCGTTGAAACGTTCAAATAAAAAAATTTAAAAAAACGAATAATAAAAATTTCTGTTTTTTATGCTGTTTTACGCGTTAAAACGCGTTTAAAAACTCAAAACGTGCTGTTTTCAAAATAAGCATTTTCAAGCATTTTGATCGTTGAAATCGTTCAAATAGAAGCAATATTAATAAAACAATAAAAAAAAATTCGTCTTTTTTATGTTTTTTTACGCGTTAAAACGGTTTAAAAACTCAAAAGGGCTGTTTTGCTAAAATAATCATTTTCAAGCTTTTTTAGATCGTTAAAACGTTCTAATAGACGCAATATTAATAAAAACAAAAAATAAAAAAATTTCGTCTTTTTTTAATGCTGTTTTACGCGTTAAAACGCAGATTAAAGCTCAAAACGTGCTGTTTTGCTAAAATAAGCATTTTCAAGCATTTTAGATCGTTAAATCGCCCAAATAGAAGCAATATTAATAAAAACGAATAAAAAAAAATTCGTCGATTTTATGCTGTTTACGCGTTAAAAAGCAGTTTAAAAGCTCAAAAGGGCTGCTTGCAAAAATAATCATTTTCAAGCATTTTAGATCGTTGAAATCGTTCAAATGACCAATTTTAAAAAAAAACGAAAAAAAAAAAAATTTCGTCGTTTTTTGCCTTTTTACGCTTTAAAAACGCAGTTTAAAAACTCAAAACGTGCTGTTTTGTAAAATAATCTTTTCAAGCACTTTAGATCGTTGAAATCGTTCAAATAGACGCAATATTAAAAAAAAACGAATAAAAAAAAATTTCTCTTTTTATGCTGTTTTACGCGTTAAAACGCGTTTAAAAATTTCAAAACGTGCTGTTTTGCTAAAATAATCATTTTCAAGCATTTTAGATCGTTAAATCGTTCAAATGACGCAATAAATTAAAACGAATAATAAAAATTTCGCCCGTTTTATGCTTTTACGCGTTAAAACGCAGATTAAACTAAAAAACTGCTTTTTTGCTAAAATAAGATTTTAAGCATTTTAGATCGTTGAAATCGTTCAAATTAAAAATATTAATAAAAACGAATAAAAAAAAATTCGTCGTTTTATGCTGTTTTACGCTTTAAAAAACGCAGATTAAAGCTCAAAAGGGCTTTTTTGCTAAAAAAATCATATTCAAGCATTTTACATCGTTGAAATCGTTTAAATAGACGCAATATTAATAAAAAACGAATAATAAAAATTTCGTCGTTTTATGTTTTTTTTCGCTTTAAAAACGCAGATTAAACTAAAAACGGCTTTTTTTGCAAAAATAATCATTTTCCCCACTTTAGATCGTTGAAATCGTTCAAATAGACGCAATATTAATAAAACGAATAAAAAAGTCGTTTTATGCGTTTTACGCGTTAAACGCAGATTAAAGCTAAAAAGGGCTGTTTTGCAAAAATAAACATTTTCAACATTTTAAATCGTTGAAATCGTTCGGAAGCAATATTAAAAAAAACAAATAATAAAAATTTTCTTTTTATGTGTTTTCGCTTAAAACGCAGTTTAAAAACTCAAAACGTGCTGTTTTGCAAATATAATCATTTTCAAGCATTTTAGATCGTTGAAATCGTTCAAATAGACGAAATTTAAAAAAAAAACGAATAAAAAAATTTCTCTTTTTTATGCTGTTTACGCGTTAAAACGCAGATTAAACTAAAAACGTGCTGTTTTGCTAAAATAACATTTTCAAGCATTTTAGATCGTTGAAATCGTTAAATAAAAGAAAAAAAAAAACGAATAAAAAAAATTCGTCTTTTTTATGCTGTTTTTACGCGTTAAAACGGATTAAAGCTAAAAACGTGCTGTTTCGCTAAAATAATCATTTTCAAGCATTTTGATCGTTCAAATCGTTCTAATAGACCAAATTAATAAAAACGAATAATAAAAATTTCGTCGTTTTTATGTTTTTGCGTTAAAACGCAGAAAAAAGCTCAAAACGTGCTGTTTTGCAAAAATAAACATTTTCAAGCATTTTAAATCTTTAAACCTTTCGGGAAGCAATATTAATAAAACAAATAATAAAAATTTGCGTTTTATGTGTTTTCCCGGTTAAAAACGCAGATTAAAGCTAAAAACGTGCTTTTTTGCTAATATAATCATTTTCAAGCTTTTTTAGATCGTTGAAATCGTTCAAATGACGCAATATTAATAAAAACGAATAAAAAAAAATTTCGTCTTTTTTATGTGTTTTAGGGTTAAAAACGCAGATTAAAGCTCAAACGTGCTGTTTTGCTAAAATAAGCATTTTCAAGCATTTTAGATCGTTGAAATCGTTCAAATAGAACAATATTAATAAAAAACAAAAAAAAAAAACGTCGTTTTATGCTTTTTTAGGTTTAAAACGCAGTTTAAAAAGCTAAAAACGTGCTGTTTTGCTAAAATAATCATTTTAAAGCTTTTTAAACGTTCCCGTTCTAATAGACGCAATATTAATAAAAACGAATAAAAAAAATTTCGTCTTTTTTTATGTTTTTTTGGGTTAAAAACGCAGATTAAAGCTCAAAAGGGCTTTTTTGCTAAAATAAAATTTTCAAGCTTTTTAAATCGTTGAAATCGTTCAAATAGAAGCAAATTAATAAAAAAAATAAAAAAAAATTTGTCGTTTTATGCTTTTTTACGCTTTAAAAACGCAGATTAAAGCTAAAAACGGCTGTTTTGCTAATATAATCATTTTCGCATTTAAGATCGTTGAAACGTTCTAGACCAATTTTAAAAAAAAACGAATAAAAAAAAATTTCGTCGTTTTATGCTGTTTTGCTTAAAAACGCGATTAAACTCAAAACCCTGTTTTGCTAAAAAAGCATTTTCAAGCATTTTAGATCGTTGAAACGTTCAAATAAAAATTAAAAAAAAACGAATAAAAAATTGTCGTTTTATGTGTTTTACGCGTTAAAAACGCAGTTTAAAAAGCCAAAACGTGCGGGCAAAAAAATATTTTAAAGCATTTTAGATCGTTCAAATCGTTCTAATAGACGAAATATTAAAAAAAAACGAAAAAAAAATTTCGTCTTTTTTATGTTTTTTTTCGCGTTAAAACGCAGTTTAAAAACCCAAAAACGTGCTGTTTTGCAAAAAAATATGCATTTTCAAGCATTTTAGATCGTTGAAATCGCCCAAATAGAAGCAATATTAATAAAAACGAATAATAAAAATTCGTCGATTTTATGCTTTTTTACGCGTTAAACGCAGATTAAAGCTCAAAACGTGCTGCTTTCAAAAATAATTTTTTCAAGCTTTTTGATCGTTGTCGTTCAAATAGACGCAATTTAAAAAAAACGTAATAAAAAATTTCGTCGTTTTATTGTGTTACGCTTTAAAAAACGCAATTAAAGCTTAAGCTCAAAACGTGCTGTTTTGCTAAAATAATCATTTTCAAGCATTTTAGATCGTGAAATCGTTCAAATAGACGCAAATTAATAAAACGAATAATAAAAATTTCGTCGTTTTATGCTGTTTTACGCGTTGAAACGCAGATTAAAGCTCAAAACGTGCTGTTTTGCTAAAAATAAGCATTTTCAAGCATTTTAGATCGTTGAAATCGTTCAAATAGACGCAATATTAATAAAAACGAATAATAAAAAATTCGTCGTTTTTATGCTGTTTTACGCGTTAAAACGCAGATTAAAGCTCAAAACGTGCTGTTTTTGCTAAAAATAATCATTTTCAAGCATTTTAGATCGTTGAAATCGTTTCAAATAGACCCCAATATTAATAAAAACGAATAATAAAAATTTCGTCGTTTTATGCTGTTTTACGCGTTAAGACGCAGTTTAAAAAGCTCAAAACGTGCTGTTTTGCTAAAATAAGCATTTTCAAGCATTTTAGATCGTTGAAATCGTTCAAATAGAAGCAATATTAATAAAAACGAATTATAAAATTGTCGTTTTATGCTGTTTTACGCGTTAAAACGCAGATTAAAGCTCAAAACGTGCTGTTTTGCTAAAATAATATTTTTCAAGCAATTTAGGTCGTTGAAATCGTTCAAATAAAGGCAATATTAAAAAACGAATAATAAAAATTTCGTCGTTTTATGCTGTTTTACGCGTTAAAACGCAGATTAAAGCTAAAAACGTGCTGTTTTGCTAAAATAAGCATTTTCAGCATTTTAGATCGTTGAAATCGTTCAAATAGACGCAATATTAATAAAAACGAATAACAAAAATTCGTCGTTTCTGTTGTTTTACGCGTTAAAACGCAGATTAAAGCTAAAAACGTGCTGTTTTGCAAAATAATCATTTTCAAGCATTTTAGATCGTTGAAATCGTTCAAATAGACGCAATATTAATAAAAACGAATAATAAAAATTTGCCCTTTTTTATGCTGTTTTACGCGTTAAAACGCAGATTAAAGCTCAAACGTGCTGTTTTGCTAAAATAAGCATTTTCAAGCATTTTAGATCGTTGAAATCGTTCAAATAGACGCAATATTAATAAAAACGAATAAAAAAAAATTCGTCGTTTTAAGCTGTTTTACGCGTTAAAACGCAGATTAAAGCTCAAAACGTGCTGTTTTCAAAATAATCATTTTCAAGCATTTTTAGATCGTTGAAATCGTTCAAATAGACGCAATATTAATAAAAAACGAATAATAAAATTTCTCGTTTTATGCTGTTTTTACGCGTTAAAACGCAGTTTAAAAAGCTAAAAACGTGCTGTTTTGCTAAAATAAGCATTTTCGCATTTTAGATCGTTGAAATCGTTCAAAAAGACGCAATTAATAAAAACGAAAAATAAAAAATTCGTCTTTTTTATGCTGTTTTACGCGTTAAACGCAGATTAAAGCTCAAAACGTGCTGTTTTGCTAAAATAATCATTTTCAAGCTTTTTTAGATCGTTAAAAATCGTTCAAATAGAGGGCAATATTAATAAAAACGAATAATAAAATTTCGTCGTTTTATGCTGTTTTACGCGTTAAAACGCAGATTAAAGCTCAAACGTGCTGTTTTGCTAAAATAATCATTTTCAAGCTTTTTACATCGTTCAAATCGTTCTAATAGACGCAATATTAATAAAAACGAATAATAAAAATCCCCCTTTTAAAGCTTTTTATTAAAAAAAAAAAAAAATCCGTGTTTTTAAAAATAATTTTTAAGCATTTTAACTTAAATCTTTAAAAGACCAAATTTAATAAAAAAAATTTTAAAAAATTTTATTTTATTTTTCGCGTTAAAGCGAAAAAACCCCAAAAGGGTTTTTAAAAAAGCTTTTCAAATTTTAATTTAATTTTAAATGGAATTTTAAAAAAAAAAAACAAATTTAAAAAAAAAAAATTTTTTTTTTTTTAGCGAAAAAAGGGGTTAAAAGCTAAAAGGTTTTTTCAAAATAACTTTTCAAAAAAGCTTTAAATTTTAAATGGGAATTTAAAAAAAAAAACAATAAAAAAAGTCTTTTTTGTTTTTTAAAAAAAACGCGAAAAAAACCAAAGGTTTTTCTAAAATGCTTTTCAAGCATTTTAACGAAAAATCGTTAAAAAAATTTAAAAAAAAATAAAAAAAAATTTTTTCTTGTTTTTAGTTTTTAAAAGGTTAAAAAAAAAAAGTGCTTTTTTTTTTTTAAAAAAAAAGTTTTTAAACTTTAACGTTAAAAACGAAAATTTTAAAAAAAAAAAAAAAAAAACCTTTTTTTTTTTTTTAAAAAAAACGCGTTAAAGCCAAAACCGTTTTGTAAAAAATTTTTCCCCATTTTGATTTTAAATCGTTAAATGAAAAAAAATAAAAAAACGAATAAAAAAAAATTTTTTTTTATGTTTTTTACGCTTAAAAACGCAGAAAAAAAGGCTGTTTTTGCTAAAATAACATTTTCGCTTTTGATCGTTAAACGTTCAAATAAGAAATAAAAAAAAACAAAATTTTTGTCGTTTTATGCGTTTTACGCGTTAAAACGCAGATTAAAGCTCAAAACGTGCTGTTTTGCTAAAATAAGCATTTTCAAGCATTTCAGATCGTTGAAATCGTCCAAATAGAAGCTAATATTTAAAAAAACGAATAATAAAAATTTTCGTTTTATGCTGTTTTACGCTTTAAAACGCAGATTAAAGCTCAAAACGTGTTGTTTTGCTAAAAATAACATTTTCAAGCATTTTGATCGTTGAAATCGTTCAAATAGACGCAATATTAATAAAAAACGAATAATAAAAATTTCGTCGTTTTTATGCGCTTTTACGCGTTAAAAACGCAGATTAAAGCTCAAAAAGGCTGTTTTGCTAAAATAAGCATTTTCAAGCATTTTAGATTGTTGAAGTCGTTCAAATAGACGCAATATTAATAAAAACGAATAATAAAAATTCGTCGTTTTATGCTGTTTTACGCGTTAAAACTCAGATTAAAGCTCAAAACGTGCTGTTTTGCTAAAATAACATTTTCAAGCATTTTAGAGATCGTTGAAATCGTTCAAATAGACGCAAATTAATAAAAAACGAATAATAAAAATTTCGCGTTTTATGCTGTTTTACGCGTTAAAACGCAGATTAAAGCTCAAAACGTGCTGTTTTGCTAAAATAATCATATTCAGCATTTTAGATCGTTGAAATCGTTCAAATAGACGCAATATTAAAAAAGGATTAATAAAAATTTCGTCGTTTTATGCTGTTTTACGCGTTAAAACGAAGATTAAAGCTCAAAATCGTGCTGTTTTGCTAAAATAAGCATTTTCAAGCATTTAGATCGTTGAAATCGTTCAAATAGAAGCATATTAATAAAAACGAATAATAAAAATTCGTCGTTTTAATGCTGTTTTACGCGTTAAAACGCAGATTAAAGCTAAAATTTTTTTTAATCATTTTAACATTTTAACGTTAAACGTTCTAATAGCCCAATTTAAAAAAAATAATAAAAATTTGTTTTTGTGTTTCTTAAACCAAAAAAAAACCAATTTTTAAATTGTTTTAATGCATTTTAACTAAAAGTTTAAAATGGCTTGTAAAAAATTTAAAAACAAAAGGTTCGTTCAATATGCTTTTAGTAACCCAGATTAAAATAAAGTGCGCTTGAAAAAATTAAATTTTCGATTTGTGTTTTCAAAGCAATTTTAATAAAAAATACAAAAAATTTTCCCTTTTAAGCTTTTATTAAAACGAAAAAGCAAAAAGGGTTTTTTAAAATGCTTTTAAGCTTTGCGTTAAACGTTAAATAAAGTTTTCAAAAAAAAAATTTTGTTTTTAGTTTTTTTACCTTTAAAAAAGCAAATTAAAACTAAAACCCTGTTTTTGCTTTTTTAGCAAACGAAAAAAAAAATTTTTAAAAACAATAAAAAATTTGTTTTTTTGTTTTTCCCTTTAAAACCGAAAAAGAAAACGTTTTTTTAAAATGCTTTTAAGTTTTTAAAACCGTTAAAAAAAAAAATTTTTAAAAAGTTTTAAAAAATTTCTTTTTATGTTTACGTTAAAACGAGATAAAAAAAATTTTTTTTAATCTTTTAACTTTTAACGTTAAACTTAAAAAGGGGTTTTTTAAAAAAAAATTAAAAATTTGTCTTTTTATGTTTTTACGCTTAAAAAGATTAAAAAAAAATTTCTTTTTTTAAAAATGCTTTTAAGCTTTAGCGTTAAACCCCAAAAGGTTTTAAAAAAAAAGTTTAAAAAAAATTTTTTGTTTTTTCTGTTTTGTTTAAAAAAACGCTTAAAGCTCAAAAAGGTTGTTTTGCAAAAAATAATCATTTTCAAGTTTTAATCGTTGAAAGTTAAATGGGAAAAAATAAAAAAAAAAAAAATTTTTTTTTTTTTTTTTGGGGAAAACGGATTGCTCAAAACTTTTTTGCAAAAAAATTTTCAAGCATTTTAGATTTTGGGGAAAAAAACCTTTTAAATAAAAACGAATAATAAAAATTTTTTTTGTTTTACGCGTTAAAACTCGTTAAAAAAATTGTTTTGCTAAAATAAGCATTTTCAAGCATTTTAGATCGTTGAAATCGTTCAAAAAAGCAATATTAATAAAACCGAATAGTAAAAATTCGTCGTTTTTATGCTGTTTCCCGGCTTAAAACGCAGATTAAAGGTCAAAACGTGCTGTTTTGCTAAAATAATCATTTTCAAGCATTTTAGATCGTTGAAATCGTTCAAAGAGACGCAATATTAATAAAAACGAATAATAAAAATTCCGTTGTTTTTATGCGTTTTACGCGTTAAAACGAGTTTAAAAAGCTCAAAACGTGCTGTTTTGCTAAAATAAGCATTTTCAAGCATTTTAGATCGTTGAAATCGTTCAAATAGACGCAAATTAAAAAAACAATAATAAAAATTCGTGTTTTATGCTGTTTACGCGTTAAAACGCAGATTAAAGCAAACGTGCTGTTTTGCTAAATAACATTTTCAAGCATTTTAGATCGTTCAAATCGTTAAATGACGCAATATTAATAAAAACGAATAATAAATTGTTTTATGCTGTTTTACGCGTTAAAACGCAGATTAAAGCTCAAAACGTGCTGTTTTGCTAAAATAAGCATTTTCAAGCATTTTAGATCGTTGAAATCGTTCAAATAGAAGCAATATTAATAAAAACGAATAATAAAAATTCGTCGTTTTTATGCTGTTTTACGCGTTAAAACGCAGATTAAAGCTCAAAACGTGCTGTTTTGCTAAAATAAGCATTTTCAAGCATTTAGATCGTTGAAATCGTTCAAATAGAAGCAATATTAATAAAAACGAATAATAAAAATTCGTAGTTTTATGCTTGTTTTACGCGTTAAAACGCAGATTAAAGCTCAAAACGTGCTGTTTTGCTAAAATATCATTTTCAAGCATTTTAGATCGTTGAAATCGTTCAAATAGACGCAATATTAATAAAAACGAATAATAAAAATTTCGTCGTTTTATGCTGTTTTACGCGTTAAAACGCAGATTAAAGCTCAAAACGTGCTGTTTTGCTAAAATAAGCATTTTCAAGCATTTTAGATCGTTGAAATCGTTAAAATAGACGCAATATTAATAAAAACGAATAATAAAATTCGTCGTTTTTATGCTGTTTTACGCGTTAAAACGCAGATTAAAGGTCAAAACGTGCTGTTTTGCTAAAATAATCATTTTCAAGCATTTTAGATCGTTCAAATCGTTCAAATAGACGCAATATTAATAAAACGAATAATAAAATTCGTCGTTTTTATGCTGTTTTACGCGTTAAAACGAGATTAAAGCCAAAACGTGCTGTTTTGCTAAAATAAGCATTTTCAAGCATTTAAGATCGTTGAAATCGTTCAAATAGAGCAATATTAATAAAACCGAATATAAAAAATTCGTCGTTTTTATGTGTTTTACGCGTTAAAACGCAGATTAAAGCTCAAAACGTGCTGTTTTGCTAAAATAATCATTTTCAAGCATTTTAGATCGTTGAAATCTTTCAAATAGACGCAATATTAATAAAACAATAAAAAAAATTCGTCTTTTTTTAAAAAGTTTTTGGGTTAAAAAACGCAGATTAAAGGTCAAACGTGTTTTTGCTAAAAATAATCATTTTCAAGCTTTTTTAGACGCAAATTTTCAAATAGACGCAAATTAATAAAACGAATAAAAAAATGCGTCGTTTTATGCTTTTTTACGCGTTAAAACCAGATTAAGCTCAAAAACGGTTTTTTTCAAAATGCATTTTCAAGCTTTTTAAATCGTTAAACGTTCAAATAGACCAATATTTAAAAACCCGTAAAAAACGTCGTTTTATGCGTTTTACGCAAAAACCAGATTGCTCAAAACGGCTTTCTGCTAAAAAAACATTTTCGCTTTTAAGATGGAAATCTTAAAAAGCCATTAAAAAAAAACGAAAATAAAAAATTTCGCGTTTTTATGTGTTTACGCGTTAAAACGCAGTTAAAGCTAAAAACGGCTTTTTTTAAAATAAATTTTGCTTTTTGTGGGAAACGTTCAAATAAAAAATAAAATAAAAAAAAAAAATTTCGTCGTTTTTAGCTCTTTACGCTTTAAAAACGCAGATTAAAGCTCAAAACGTGCTGTTTTTAAAAAAAATAATTCGCATTTTAGACGTTGAAATCTTTAAAAAAGGGCGCAATCTTAATAAAAACGAATAAAAAACCCGTCTTTTTTTGCTTTTTTACGCGTTAAAGCAGATTAAACCAAAACGTGCTTTTTTTAAAAAATCATTTTCAAGCCTTTGATCGTTGAAATCGTTCAAATAAAATATTAAAAAAAAAGGAATAAAAAAAATTTCGCCTTTTTTTCCCCAGCGTTAAAACGGATCCCCCAAAAAGGGCTGTTTTGCTAAAATAAGCATTTTCAAGCATTTTAGATCGTTGAAATCGCAAAAGAAATATAAAAAAACGAATAATAAAAATTGCTTTTTTTTTGGTTTTAGCGTTAATACGCAGTTTAAAACCAAAAACGTGCTTTTTTGCTAAAATAATCTTTTTCAAGCATTTTAGATCGTTGAAATCGTTCAAATAGACGCAAAATTAAAAAAAACAATAAAAATTTCGCGTTTTATGTTTTTTTTACGCGTTAAAATGCAGTTTAAAAAGCTAAAAACTTTTTTGTTTTAAAAAAAGCATTTTCAAGTTTTTGATCGTTAAAACGTTAAAATAAAGAATATTAAAAAAAAAACAAATTTTAAAAAAATTTCGTTTTATTTTTGTTTTACGCGTTCGCAGTTTAAAAACCCAAAAAGGCTTTTTTTAAAATTCATTTTCAAGCATTTTAGATCGTTGAAATCGTTCAAAAGCGCAAATTAATAAAAACAATAAAAAAAATTTCGCTTTTTTTTGCTGTTTTACGCAAAAGCGTTTAAAACCCTAAAAACGTGTTTTGCTAAAATAAGTTTTCGCATTTTGACCAGAAACGTTCAAAAAGGAAATAAATAAAACGAAAAAAAAATTCGTTTTTTTCATGCTCTTTTACGCGTTAAAACGCAGATTAAAAGAAACTCAAAACATTTGCTGTTTGCTAAAATAATAATCATATTCAGCGGCATTTTTAGATCGGTGGGAAATCGTTTCAAAATAGGCACGTCTTGGCAAAACGAATAATGCATTCGTGTTTTTGTAACACGCGTTAAAACGCAGATTAAAAGCTCAAACGTGCGCCGCTGGAGTAATCATTTCAAAGCACTTTAGATCGTTGAATCGGTACCAGGCCGCAAGCGTAATAAAGGAATAATAAAAAATTTCGTCGTTTTTACATGCTGTTTTTGCGCGTTAAAAACGCCCGCAGATTCCAGCATAAAACGGTAGCACCGGTTTTGCTTCAAAATAAAGCATTTTCGAAGCATTTTTTAGATCCGTTTAAAATCCGTTCCAGAAATAGAAGCAATAGTAAATAAAACGAATAAATAAAATTCGTCGTTTTCATACTGTTTTATGCGTTATACGCAGATTAAAAGCTCGAAACGATGCTGTTTGCTTCAAAATAAATGCATTTTCAAAGCATTTTAAGATCGATTTGAAATCCGTTTCAGAAATAGACGCGAAAATAATAGTAATAAAAACGAATAATAAAATTTCATCGTTTTTATACTGTTTTGCGTTAAAATGCAGATTGAAACAAAACGTGCTGTTTTGCTAAAATAAGCATTTTCAAGCATTTTAGATCGTTGAAATCGATTTCAGAATAAAGAAGCAATATTGAAAAGCAAAACGAATAATAAAAATTCGTCGTTTTATGCTGTTTTGCGTTAAAACGCAGATTAAAGCTCAAAACATTAACATTTTTGCTAAAAATAATCATTTTTCAAGCATTTTTAGATCCGTTGGGAAATCGTTTAAAATAGACGCAATATTAATAAAAACGAATGATAAAAATTTCACGTCGTTTTTATGCTGTTTACGCGTTAAAACGCAGATTAAACTCAAAACGTAACATTTTGCTAAAATACGCTTATTTCCGGCATTTTAGATCGTAGAAATCGTTCAATAGAAGCAATATTAATAAAAAACGACAAATAAAAATTCGTCACGTTTTTATGCTGTTACGCGTTAAAGAAACGCAGATTAAAGCTCAAAGCGTGCTGTTTGCTAAAATAATCGGCGCAGCATTTTAGATCGTTGGGAAATCGTTTTCAAATGGCGCAATATTAATAAAACGAATGTAAAAATTTCACGTCGTTTTTATGCTGTTTTTGCGCGTTAAAGAAACGCAGATTAAAGGCTCGAAACGATGGCACAATTTTGCACAAATAAAGCATTTTCAAAGCATTTTTTAGATCCGTTGAAATCCCGTTTCCAAAATAAAGCAATAATAATAAAAATGGAATAATAAAAATTCGTCGTTTTACGCTGTTTTACGCGTTAAAACGCAGGTCGCTCAAACGTGCGCATTTGCTAAAATAATCATTTTCCAGCATTTTTAGATCGTTGAAATCGTTCAAATAGACGCAGTAATAAAAAAGAATAATAAAAATTTCGTCGTTTTTATGCTGTTTTACGCCCGTTAAACGCAGATTAAAACTCAAAACGTGCTGCTAACATAAGCATTTTCAAGCATTTTTAGATCGTTGAAATCCGTTCAAATAGAAACAATATTAATAAAACAGATAATAAATAATTCACGTCGACATGCTGTTTTACGCTTAAACGTTAAAGCTATAAAACGTGCTGTTTTGCTAAAATAATCACATTTTCAAGCATTTTAGATCGTTTAGAAATCCACGTTCAGAATAGAGGCAATAAAAATAAAAACGAAAAAAAATTTTTGTCGTTTTATGCTGTTTTACGCTTAAAACGCAGATTAAAGCAAAACGGCTTTTGCAAATAAGCATTTTTAAATTTTTAGATCGTTAGAATCTTCAAATAGAAAATAATAAAACGAATAATAAGAATTTCGTCGTTTATGCTGTTTTACGCGTTAAAACGCAGAATAAAATCAAAGTTGTTTTCAAAAACATTTCAAAGCATTTTAGATCATGAAATATTAAATAGCGAATATTAAATAAAAGATTAAAATTTAATTTATAATGAATTTAAAGTAAAACGAATTATTCAAAATTTAATTTTCAAAAAAGCATTTTAACATTTTAATCGTTAAATCTTAAAAATTCAATTAAAAAAAAATAAAAATTCGTCGTTTTATGCTTTTACCGTTAAAAAAAATTAAACCAAAAAAAGGCTTTTCTAAAAAAGCATTTTAAGAATTTTAGATTTAAATTTCAAATAGGCAAGCATATTAAAAAAACGAATAATAAAAATTTCGTCTTTATGCTTTTACGCTTAAAACGCAGATTAAGCAAAACGTGCTGTTTTGCTAAAATAAAATTTTCAAGCATTTTAGATCGTTAAATCGTTCAAAAAAACAATATTAAAAAAAACGAAATAAAAAATTCGTCTTTTTATGCTTTTTACGCGTTAAAACGCAGATAAAAGCTCAAAACGTGTTTTTGCTAAAATAAACATTTTTCAAGCATTTTAGATCTTGAAATCGTTAAATAGACTTAATATTAATAAAAGAAAATAAAAATTCGTCGTTTTTATGTTTTTACGCGTTAAAGCAAAAAGCTCAATACTCTGTTTTAAAATAAAAGCATTTTCAAGCATTTAAGTTAAATCGTCAAATGCGCAATTAAAAAAAATAATAAAAATTTCGTTTTATGCTGTTTTACGCTTAAAACGCAAGATTAAAAGCTCAAAACGTGCTTTTTAAAAAAATTTTCAACATTTTGATCTTGCTTAAATAGATAAATAAAAATAATAAAAAAATGGAAACCCCTTTTTTTACGCTTAAAACGCAGCATTAAAATCAAAACGTGCTGTTTTTGCTAAAATAACATTTTCAAGCATTTTAGATTTAAATTCAAATAGACGCTATATAATAAAACAATAAAAAAATTTCGTTTTTATGTGTTTTCGTAAACGCAGATTAAACTAAATTTTTTTGCAAATAAAGCATTTTCAAACTTTAATCGTTGAAATCGTTTTCAAAGGGAACAATTAAAAAGAGATTAATAAAAATTGTTTTATGCTGTTTTACGCGTTAAACAATTAAAGCAAAAGGGTTTAAAAAAAAAAATTTCAAGATTTTAGATGTTAACTTAAATAAAATATTAAAAAACAATATAAAAAATTTTTTCGTTTTTATCTTTTATTAAAACGAATTAAAACTCAAAATTGTTTGTAAAATAACATTTTCAACTTTTAGATCGTTATCGTTAAATGAAGCAATATTAATAAAAACGAATAATAAAATTCGTCGTTTTTATAACTGTTTTACGCGTTAAGGCGGTGCGCAAAACGTGCTGTTTTGCACAAAATAAGCATTTTCAAGCATTTTAGATCCCGTTGAAATCGTTCAAATAGACGCAATAAAATAAAAAGCAGAATAATAAAAATTCACGTCGTTTTATGCTGTTGCCGTTAAAACGCAGATTAAAAGCTCAAAACGTGCTGTTTTGCTAAAATAAGCATTTTCAAGCATTTTGAATAAATTTGAAATCGTTCAAATGGACGCAATAGTAATAAGAAACGAATAATAAAAATTTCGTGGGAATTTTTTATGCTGTTTTACGCGATTTAAAAGAAACGCAGATTAAAGCTCAAAACGTGCTGTTTGCTAAAATAAAAGCATTTTCAGCATTTTAGATCGTTGAAATCGTTCAAATTAGACGCAATAAAATAAAAACGAATAAAATAAAAAGGGAATTTCGTCCGTTTTATGCTGTTTTACGCGTTAAAACGCAGAATAAAAACTCAAAACGTGCTGTTTTGCTAAAATAACGATACAAGCATTTTAGATCCGTTGAAATCGTTGAAATAGACGCAATAATGAGTAAAACGAATAATAAAAAATTTCGTCTATTTTATGCTGTTTTACGCGTTAAAGAGCGCAGATTAAAGAAGCTCAAAACGTGCTGTTTTTGCTAAAATAAAGCATTTTCAAGCATTTTAGATCCCGTTGAAATCGTTCAAATAGAAACGTATTAATAAAAACGAATAATAACAAATTCGTCGTTTTTACATATGCTGTTTTACCGCGTTAAAACGCAGATTAAAGCTCAAAACGTGCTGTTTTGCTAAAATAAGCATTTTTCAAAGCATTTAGATCGTTGAAATCGTTCAAATAGACGCAATAAAAATAAAAAACGAATAATAAAAATTTCGTCGTTTTATACTTTGTTTTGCGCGTTCAAACGCAGAATAAAGCTCAAAACGTGCTGTTTTTAACAAAATAAAGCATTTTCAAGCATTTTGAATCGTTGAAATCGTTGAAATAGACGCAATATTAATAAAACAGGTAAAAATTTAGATCGTTGAAATCGTTCAAATAGAGAAGCAATATTAATCAAAACGAAAGATAATAAAAAATTCGTCGTTTTTATGCTGTTTTACGCGTTAAAACGCAGATTAAAGCCTCAAAACGTGCTGTTTTGCTAAAATACAAAGCATTTTCAAGCATTTAGATCGTTAGGGAAATCGTTCCAAATAGACGCAATAAAATAAAAACGAATAATAAAATTTCATTCGTTTTTATGCTGTTTACACCCGTTAAAGAGCGCGAATAAAGCATAAATGTGCTGTTTTTGCTAAAATAAGCATTTTCAAAAACATTTTAGATCGTTGAAATCGTTCAAAATAGACGCAATATTAATAAAAACGAATAATAAAAAATTTCGTCGTTTTTTATGCTGTTTACGCGTTAAAATGCGGGTCAAACTCAAAACGTGTTGTTTTGCTAAAATAAAGCATTTTCAAACATTTTTGAATCCGTTGAAATCGTTCAAATAGAAGCAATATTAATAAAAAAACAGATAATAAAAATTCGTCACGTTTTTTATGCTGATGTTTTACGCTTAGCAAACGCAGATTAAAAGTTAAAAACGTGCTATTTTGCTAAAATAAGCATTTCAAGCATTTTAGATCGTTGAAATCGTTCAAATAGACGCAATAAAAATAAAAACGAATAATAAAAATTTCGTCGTTTTATGCTGTTTTACGCGTTAAAACGCAGAATAAAGAAGCTCAAAACGTGCTGTTTTTTGCTAAAATAAAGCATTTTCAAGCATTTTAGATCGTTGAAATCAAAGTACAAATAGACGCAATATTAATAAAAACGGAATAATAAAAAATTTCGTCGTCGTTTTTATGCTGTTTTACGCGGTCAAAACGCAGATTAAAGCTCAAAACGTGCTGTTTGCTTTAAAATATGCATTTTTCAAGCATTTTTAGATCGTTGAAATCGTTCAAATAGGAAGCAATATTAATAAAATACGAATAATAAAAATTCGTCGTTTTATGCTGTTTTACGCGTTAAAACGCAGATTAAACTCAAAACGTGCTGTTTTGCTAAAATAAGCATTTTTTCAAGCATTTTAGATCGTTGAAATCGTTCAAATAGAAACAATAGTAATAAAAAACGAATAATAAAAATTCGTCACGTTTTTATGCTGTTTTACGCGTTAAAACGCAGATTAAAACTCAAAACGTGCTGTTTTGCTAAAATAAGCATTTTTCAAGCATTTTTAGATCGTTGAAATCGTTCAAAATGGGCCTGTAGTAATAAAAGCAGAAGAATAAAAATTTCGTGAACATGCTGTTTTACGCGTTAAAACGCAGATTAAAGCTCAAAACGTGCTGTTTTGCTAAAATAAGCATTTCAAGCATTTTAGATCGTTGAAATCGTTCAAATAGACGCAATAAAAATAAAAACGAATAATAAAAAATTTCGTCGTTTTTATACTGTTTACGCGTTAAAACGCAGAATAAAGCTCAAAACGTGCTTTGTTTTTGCTAAAATAAGCATTTTCAAGCATTTTTAGATCGTTGAAATTCCTTCAAATAGACGCAATATTAATAAAAACAGGCAGCGAAAGTTTCGTCGTTTTTTGTGCTGTTTCACGCGTTAAAACGCAGATTAAAAGCTCAAAACGTGCTGCTTTGCTAATAAGCATTTTCCGGCATTTTAGATCGATTTAGGAAATCGTTCAAGAATAGAAGCAATATTATAAAAACGAATAATAAAAATTCGCGTGGTTTTGCCGCATTTTACCGCGTTAAAACGCAGATTAAAGCACAAAACGTGCTGTTTTGCTTTAAAATAAAAGCATTTTCAAATTATTTTTAGATCGTTGAAATCACGTTCAAATAGACATAATAAAATAAAACGAATAATAAAAATTTCGTCAGAACATGCTGTTTTACGCGTTTAAAACGCAGATTAAAAGCTCAAAACGTGCTGTTTTGCTAAAATATGCATTTTCCAAGCATTTTAGATCACGTTGAAATCGTTCAAATTCTAGAAGCAATAATATTAATAAAATACGAATAATAAAAAAATTCGTCCCGTTTTTATGCTGTTTTACGCGTTAAAACGCAGATTAAAGCTCAAAACGTGCTGTTTTACTTTAAAAATAGCATTTTCAAGCATTTTAGGTCCGTTTACGTCGTTCAAATAGACGCAATATTAATAAAACGAATAATAAAAATTCGTCGTTTTTATGCTGTTTTACGCGTTAAAACCAGATTAAAGCTCAAAACGTGCTGTTTTGCTAAAATAACATTTTCAAGCATTTTAGATCGTTGAAATCGTTCAAATAGACGCAATATTAATAAACGATAATAAAATTTCGTCGTTATGCTGTTTGCGTTAAAGCAGATTAAAGCTCAAAACGTGCTGTTTTGCTAAAATAAGCATTTTCAAGCATTTTGAATCTTGAAATCGTTCAAATAGAGCAATATTAATAAAAACGAATAATAAAAATTCGTCGTTTTTATGCTGTTTTAGCGTTAAACGCAGATTAAACAAAAACGTGCTGTTTTGCTAAAATAAGCATTTTCAAGCATTTTAGATCGTTGAAATCGTTCAAATAGACGCAATATTAATAAAAACGAATAATAAAATTTCGTCGTTTTATGCTGTTTTACGCGTTAAAACGCAGATTAAACTCAAAACGTGCTGTTTTGCTAAAATAAGCATTTTCAAGCATTTTAGATCGTTGAAATCGTTCAAATAGAACAATATTAATAAAAACGAATAATAAAAATTCGTCGTTTTTATGCTGTTTTACGCGTTAAAACGCAGATTAAACTCAAAACGTGCTGTTTTGCAAAATAAGCATTTTCAAGCATTTTAGATCGTTGAAATCGTTCAAAGGGCAATATTAATAAAAACGAATAATAAAAATTCGTCGTTTTTATGCTGTTTTACGCGTTAAAACGCAGATTAAAGCTCAAAACGTGCTGTTTTGTTTAAAATAAGCATTTTCAAGCATTTTAGATCGTTGAAATCGTTCAAATAGACGCAATATAATAAAAACGAATAATAAAAATTTCGTCGTTTTTATCTGTTTTACGCGTTAAAACGCAGATAAAAGCTCAAAACGTGCTGTTTTGCTAAAATAAAGCATTTTCAAAGCATTTTAGATCGTTGAAATCGTTCAAATAGACGCAATATTAATAAAAACGAATAATAAAAAATTTCGTCGTTTTTGATCTGTTTTACGCGTTAAAACGCAGATTAAAAGCTCAAAACGTGCTGTTTTTGCTAAAATAAGCATTTTCAAAGCATTTTAGATCGTTGAAATACGTTCAAAATAGAAACAATATTAAAAAAACGAATAATAAAATTTCGTCGTTTTTAATCTGTTTTTACGCGTTAAAACGCAGATTAAAGCTCAAAACGTGCTGTTTTGCTAAAATAAGCATTTTCAAGCATTTTAAAATGTTGAAATCGTTCAAATAGAACAATATTAATAAAAACGAATAATAAAATTCGTCGTTTTATGCTGTTTTACGCGTTAAAACGCAGATTAAAGCTCAAAACTCTGTTTGCTAAAATAAGCATTTTCAAGCATTTTAGATCGTTGAAATCGTTTAATGAGCAATATTAATAAAACGAATAATAAAAATTGTCGTTTTTATGCTGTTTACGCGTTAAAACGCAGAATAAAGCAAAACGTGCTGTTTTGCAAAATAAGCTTTTTCAAGCATTTTAGATCGTTGAAATCGTTCAAATACGCGCAATAAATAAAAACGAATAATAAAAATTTCGTCGTTTTTATGCTGTTTTACGCGTTAAAACGCAGATTAAACTCAAAACGCTGTTTAGCAAAATAAGCATTTTCAAGCATTTTAGATCGTTGAAATCGTTCAAATGACGATATTAATAAAAACGAATAATAAAAATTCGTCGATTTTATGCATTTTGACGTTAAAACGCAGATTAAAGCAAAACGTGCTGTTTTGC
>NW_027046137.1:0-25000 GCF_025399875.1 Dalotia coriaria | reverse complement strand
GGCGCGTTTGAGCTTTAAATGCGTTTTAACGCGTAGGCATAAAACGACAGATTTTTGTTATTCGTTTTTACAATGTAGCGTCTATTTGAACGATTTCCAACGATCTAAAATGCTTGAAAATGCTTATTTTAGCAAAACAGCGCGATTTTGAGTTTTAATCAGCGTTTTAACGCGTAAAACAACTAAAAACAATGGAAATTTTTATTATTCGTTTTTTATTAATATTGTGTCATTTGAACGTTTAACGATCTAAAATGCTTGAAAATGCTTATTTTAGCAAAACAGCACGTTTTTAGCTTTAATCTGCGTTTTTGGCGCGTAAAACAGCATAAAGCGAGCGAATTTTTATTATTCGTTTTTATTAATATTGCGTCTATTTGAACGATTTCAACGATCTAAAATGCCTGAAAATGCTTATTTAGCAAAACAGCACGGTGGGCTTTTATTCTGCGTTTTTAACGCGTAAAACAGCATAAAAACGGCGGTACGGCCTTCGTTTTATTTTTATTGCGTCTGTTTGGACGTTTCAGCGATCTGAAAATGCGCAGAAGATAAGCGGTTTAGTAAAACAGCACGTTTTGAGCTTTAATCTGCGTTTAACGCGTAAAACATAAAACGACGAATTTTTATTATTCGTTTTTTATTAATATTGCTTCTATTTGACGATTTCAACGATTTAAAATGCTTGAAAATGCTTATTTTAGCAAAACGAAAGCACGTTTTTGAGCTTTTAATCAGCGTTTTTTAGCGCGTAAAACAGCATAAAACAATGGAAATTTTTATTATTCGTTTTATTAATATTGCGTCTATTTAGCGGACGATTTCCAACGATCTAAAATGCTTGAAAATGCTTGTTTGGCAAAAACAGCACGTTTTGAGCTTTAATATGCGTTTTAGCGTAAAACAGCATAAAACGACGAAATTTTATTATTCGTTTTTTATTATGCTGTAGACTAAGTTTAGCGATCTAAAATGCTTGAAAATGCTTTTTTAGCAAAACAGCACGTTTGAGCTTTAATCTGCGTTTTTAACGCGTAAAACATAAAACGGCAATTTTTATTATTCGTTTTTATTAATGTAGCTACTGTTGAACGATTTAAACGATCTAAAATGCCAGAAAATTTATTTTAATAAAACAGCGCGATTTTGAGCTTTTAATCTGCGTTTTAACGCGTAAACAACTGCTCGCGACGAAATTTTTTTTATTCGTTTTTTATTAATGTGCTTCTATTTGAACGATTTCAACGTCTAAAATGCTTGAAAATGCATATTTTAGCAAAACAGCACGTTTTGAGCTTTAATCTGCGTTTTAACGCGTAAAACAAACATAAAACGACAGATTTTTTATTATTCGTTTTATTAATATTGCGTCTATTTAAACGTTTCAACGATCTAAAATGCTTAGAAAATGCTTATTTAACCAAAACAGCACGTTTTGAGGCTTTAATCTGCGTTTAACGCGTAAACAACATAAAAACGACCAAATTTTATTATTCGTTTTTTATTAATATTGCTTCTATTTGAACGATTTAAACGATCTAAAATGCTTGAAAATACTTATTTAGCAAAACGGCACGTTTGAGCTTTAATCTGCGTTTAACGCGTAAAACAACATAAAAGGCTTGACGAATTTTTTATTATTCGTTTTTTATTAATATTACTTCTATTTGAACGGTTAAACGATCTAAAATGCTTGAAAATGTTTATTTTAATAAAACAGCGTTTGAGCTTTAATCTGCGTTTAGCGGCGTAAACAGCATAAAACGACGAAATTTTTATTCGTTTTTTAGTATGTGCTTCTATTTGAACATTTCAACGATCTAAAATGCTTGAAATGCATATTTTAGCAAAACAGCACGTTTTGGGCTTTAATCTGCGTTTTAACGCGTAAACAGCATAAAACGACGAATTTTTATTATTCGTTTTTATTAATATTGCGTCTATTTGAACGTTCGCGTCTAAAATGCTTGAAAATGCTTATTTTAGCAAAACAGCACGTTTTGAGCTTTAATCTGCGTTTTAACGCGTAAAACAGCATAAAACGACCAAATTTTATTATTCGTTTTTTATTAATGTGCTTCTATTTGAACGATTTCAGCGATCTAAAATGTGAAAATGTATTTTAGCAAAACAGCACGTTTGACGAGCTTTTAATCTGCGTTTTAACGCGTAAAACGCTTATAAAACGACGAATTTTTTATTATTCGTTTTTACTAATATGCGTCTATTGAACGATTTCAACGATCGTCTTGAAAATGCTTATTTTAGCAAAGCAGCACGTTTGAGCTTTAATCAGCGTTTTAGCGCGTAAAACAACATAAAAACAATGAAATTTTTATTATTCGTTTTATTAATATTGCGTCTGTTGAACGATTTCAACGATCTACAAAATGGCAGAAAATGCTTGTTACAGCAAAACAGCACGTTTTGAGCTTTTATTCTGCGTTTTTAGCAGCGTAAAACAGCATAAAACGACGCAATTTTTATTATTCGTTTTATTTTTGTGCGTCTATTTGAACGATTTCAACGATCTAAAATGCGAAAATTAGCGATTTAGTAAAACCAGCGCGTTTTGAGCTTTAATCTGCGTTTTAGCGCGTAAACAGCATAAAACGACAGAGGTACACATTATTCGTTTTATTTTTTATTGCGTCTGTTGAACGATTTCAACGATCTAAAATACTTGAAAATGCTTGATTTAGCAAAACAGCACGTTTTGAGCTTTAATCTGCGTTTTAACGCGTAAAACAACGCATAAAAACGGTAGATTTTATTATTCGTTTTTTATTAATATTGCTTCTATTTGAACGATTTCAGCGATCTAAAATGGCGAAAATGCTTATTTTAGCCAAAACAGCACGTTTGAGCTTTAATCTGCGTTTTAACGCGTAAAACAGCATGAAAACGACGAAATTTTTTTTATTCGTTTTTTTATTAATATTACTTCTATTTGAACGATTTCAACGATCTAAAAATGCTTGAAAATGCATATTTTAGCAAAACAGCGTTTTGAGCTTTAATCTGCGTTTTAACGCGTAAACAGCATAAAACGACGAGATTTTTTTTTATTATTTGTTTTTATTAATGTGCGTCTGTTGAACGATTTCAACGATAAAATGCTTGAAAATGCTTATTTTAGCAAAAACAGCAGCGTTTTGAGCTTTAATTTGCGTTTTAGCGCGTAAAACAGCATAAAACGACCAAATTTTTATTATTCGTTTTATTAATATTGCTTCTATTTGAACGGTTCAACGTCTAAAATGCTTGAAAATGTATTTAGCAAAACAGCACGTTTGAGCTTTAATCTGCGTTTTAACGCGTAAAACAGCATAAAACGACGAATTTTTATTATTCGTTTTTACTAATATTGCGTCTATTTGAAAGACGATTTTCAGCGATCTAAAATGCTTGAAAATGCTTATTTTAGCAAAACAGCGTTTTGAGGCTTTAATCAGCGTTTTAACGCGTAAAACAGCATAAAAACAATGAAATTTTTATTATTCGTTTTTATTAATATTGCGTCTATTTGAACGATTTCCAACGATCTAAAATGCTTGAAAAATGCTTATTTTAGCAAAACAGCACGTTTTTAACTTTAATCTGCGTTTTGGCGCGTAAAACAGCATAAAACGACGAATTTTTATTATTCGTTTTTATTAATATTGCGTCTATTTGAACGATTTCAACGATCTAAAATGCTTGAAAATGCTTATTTTAGCAAAACAGCACGTTTTGGAGCTTTATTCTGCCGTTTTAACGCGTAAAACAGCATAAAAACGACGAAATTTTTTGTTATTCGTTTTTATTTTTGTACTTACTCTATTTTGAACGATTTCAACGATCTAAAATGCTTGAAAATACTTGGTTTAGTAAAACAGCACGTTTTGAGGCTTTAATCTGCGTTTTAGCGCGTAAAACAGCATAAAACGACAATTTTTATTATTCGTTTTTATTAATATTGCTTCTATTTGAACAGTTTCAACGATTTAAAATGCTTGAAATGCTTATTTTAGCAGAAACAGCACGTTTGAGCTTTATTCTGCGTTTTTAACGCGTAAAACAGCATAAAAACGGCAAATTTTTATTATTCGTTTTTAGTAATATTGCGTCTGTTGAACGTTCCAACGATCTAAAATGCTTGAAAATGCTTATTTTAGCAAAACAGCACGTTTGAGCTTTAATCTGCGCATTTTAACGCGTAAAACAGCAATAAAAATGACGGAATTTTTATTATTCGTTTTTATTAATATTGCTTCTATTTAAACGATTTCCAACGATCTAAAATGCTTGAAAATGCTTATTTAGCAAAACAGAACGTTTTGAGGCACAATCTGTGTTTTAACGTAAACAGCATAAAAACGGCAGAATTTTTCCCAGTATTCGTTTTTATTAATATTGCTTCTCTGTTTGAACGATTTCCAGCGATCTAAAAAATGTGAAAATGCTTATTTTTAGCAAAACAGCACGTTTGAGCTTTAATCTGCGTTTAATGCGGCATAAAACGACGAAATTTTCATTGTTCGTTTTTTATTAATGTTGCGTGTGAACGATTTCCAACGATCTAAATGCTTGAAAATACTTATTTTAGCAAAACAGCACGTTTTGGAGTTTTTATTCTGCGTTTTAACGCCGACAACATAAAAACGGCGAAATTTTATTATTCGTTTTATTAATATTGCTTCTATTTGACCGATTTCAACGATCTAAAATGCTTGAAAATGCTTATTTTAGCAAAACAGCACGTTTTGAGCTTTAATCTGCGTTTTAACGCGTAAAACAGCATAAAACGACGAAATTTTTATTATTCGTTTTTATTAATATTGCGTCTATTTGAACGTTGTCAACGATCTAAAATGCTTGAAAATGCTTATTTTAGCAAAACAGCACGTTTTGAGCTTTTATTCGCGTTTTAACGCGTAAACAGCATAAAACGACGAATTTTTATTATTCGTTTTATTAATATTGCGTCTATTTGAACGATTTCAACGATCTAAAATGCTTGAAAATGCTTATTTTAGCAAAACAGCACGCTTTGAGCTTTAATCTGCGTTTTAACGGGTAAAACAAGCATAAAAACGACCAAATTTTTATTATTCGTTTTTATTAATATTGCTTCTATTTGAACGATTTCAACGATCTAAAATGCTTGAAAATGCTTTATTTTAGCAAAACAGCACGTTTTGAGCTTTATTCTGCGTTTTAACGCGTAAAACAGCATAAAAACGATGAAATTTTTATTATTCGTTTTTATTTTATTGGTCTATTTGAACGATTTCAACGATCTAAAATACTTGAAAATGCTTGATTTAGCAAAACAGCACGTTTTGAGCTTTAATCTGCGTTTTAACGCGTAAAACAGCATAAAACGACGAATTTTTTATTATTCGTTTTTTTTTTTATTGCGTCTATTTGAACGTTTTCCCAACGATCTAAAATGCTTGAAAATGCTTATTTTAGCAAACAGCACGTTTTGAGCTTTTAATCTGCGTTTTAACGCGTAAAACAGCATAAAAACGACGAATTTTTTATTATTCGTTTTTATTAATATTGTTTCTATTTGAACGATTTCAACGATCAAAAAATGCTTGAAAATGCTTATTTTAGCAAAACAGCACGTTTTGAGCTTTAATCTGCTTTTTAACGCGTAAAACAGCATAAAACGACGAAATTTTATTATTCTTTTTTATTAATATTGCGTCTATTTGAACGATTTCAACGATCTAAAATGCTTGAAATGATTATTTTAGCAAAACGCACGTTTTGAGTTTTTAATCTGCGTTTTAACGCGTAAAACAGCATAAAACGACGAATTTTTATTATTCGTTTTTATTAATATTGCTTCTATTTGAACGATTTCACGATCTTAAATGCTTGAAAATGCTATTTTAGCAAAACAGCACTTTTTGAGCTTTAATCTGCGTTTTAACGCGTAAAAAACAGCATAAAACGACGAATTTTTATTATTCGTTTTTATTAATATTGTTTCTATTTGCCCGGGATTTCAACGATCTAAAATGCTTGAAAATGCTTATTTTAGCAAAACAGCACTTTTTGGTTTTAATCTGCGTTTTAACGCGAAAAAACAGCATAAAAACGACGAAATTTTTATTATTCGTTTTTATTAATATTGCGTCTATTTGGAACGTTGTCAACGATCTAAAATGCTTGAAAATGCTTATTTTAGCAAAACAGCACGTTTTGAGTTTATTCTGCGTTTAACGCGTAAAACAGCAAAAAAAACGACGAATTTTTTTTATTCGTTTTTATTAATATTGCGTCTATTTGAACGATTTCAAACGATCAAAAAATGCTTGAAAATGCTTATTTTAGCAAAAAAAAGCACGTTTTGAGTTTTTATTCTGCGTTTTAACGCGTAAAGCAGCATAAAAACGACGAAATTTTTTATTATTCGTTTTTATTAATATTGCGTCTATTTGAACGATTTCAACGACCTAAAATGCTTGAAAATGCTTATTTTAGCAAAACAGCACGTTTTGAGCTTTAATCTGCGATTTAACGCGTAAAACAGCATAAAAACGACGAAATTTTTATTATTCGTTTTTATTAATATTGCGTCTATTTGAACGATTTCAACGATCTAAAATGCTTGAAAATGTTTATTTTAGCAAAACAGCACGTTTTGAGTTTATTCTGCGTTTTAACGCGTAAACAGCATAAAACGATGAAATTTTATTATTCGTTTTTATTTTTATTGCGTCTATTTGAACGATTTCAACGATCTAAAATACTTGAAAATGCTTGATTTAGAAAAAACAGCACGTTTTGAGCTTTAATCTGCGTTTTAACGCGTAAAACAGCATAAAAACGACGAATTTTTTATTATTCGTTTTTATTAATATTGCGTCTATTTGAACGATTTCAACGATCTAAAATGCTTGAAAATGCTTATTTTAGCAAACAGCACGTTTTGAGCTTTAATCAGCGTTTTAACGCGTAAAACAGCAAAAAAACAATGAAATTTTTATTATTCTTTTTTATTAATATTGCGTTTTATTTGAACGATTTCAACGATCTAAAATGTTTTGAAAATGCTTATTTTAGCAAAACAGCACGTTTTAGCTTTAATCTGCGTTTTAGCGCGTAAAACAGCATAAAAACGACGAATTTTTATTATTCGTTTTTATTAATATTGCGTCTTTTTGGAACGATTTCAACGATCTAAAATGCTTGAAAATGCTTATTTTAGCAAAACAGCACGTTTTGAGCTTTATTCTGCGTTTTAACGCGTAAAACAGCATAAAACGACGAAATTTTTATTATTCGTTTTTATTTTATTGCGTCTATTTGAACGATTTCAACGATCTAAAATACTTTGAAAATGCTTGATTTAGCAAAACAGCACGTTTTGAGTTTAATCTGCGTTTTAACGCGTAAAACAGCATAAAAACGACGAATTTTTTATTATTCGTTTTTATTAATATTGTTTCTATTTGAACGATTTCAACGATCTAAAATGCTTGAAAATGCATATTTAGCAAAACAGCACGTTTTGAGTTTTAATCGCGTTTTAACGGGGTAAAACAGCATAAAAACGACGAATTTTTTATTATTCGTTTTTTAATATTGCGTCTATTTGAACGATTTCAACGATCTAAAATGCTTGAAAATGCTTATTTTAGCAAAACAGCACGTTTTGAGTTTAATCTGCGTTTTAACGCGTAAAACAGCATAAAAACGACCAAATTTTATTATTCGTTTTTATTATTGCTTCTATTTGAACGATTTCAACGATCTAAAATGCTTGAAAATGTTATTTTAGCAAAACAGCACGTTTTGAGCTTTAATCTGCGTTTTAACGCGTAAACAGCATAAAAACGACGAATTTTTTATTATTCGTTTTTACTAATATTGCGTCTATTTGAACGATTTCAACGATCTAAAATGCTTGAAAATGTTTTATTTTAGCAAAACAGCACGTTTTGAGCTTTAATCAGCGTTTTAACGCGTAAAACAGCATAAAACAATAAAATTTTTTATTATTCGTTTTTATTAATATTGCGTCTATTTGAACGATTTCAACGATCTAAAATGCTTGAAAATGCTTATTTTAGCAAAACAGCACTTTTTTAGTTTTTAATCTGCGTTTTAGCGCTAAAACAGCATAAAAACGACGAATTTTTATTATTCGTTTTTATTAATATTGCGTCTATTTGAACGATTTCAACGATCTAAAATGCTTGAAAATGTTTATTTTAGCAAAACAGCACGTTTTGATTTATTCTGCGTTTTAACGCGTAAAACAGCATAAAAACGACGAAATTTTTATTATTCGTTTTTTTTTTTTATTGCCTCTATTTGAACGATTTCAACGATCAAAAAATGCTTGAAAATGCTTATTTTAGCAAAACAGAACGTTTTGAGTTTTAATCTGTGTTTTAACACGTAAAACAGCATAAAAACGACGAAATTTTATTATTCGTTTTTATTAATATTGCTTCTATTTGACCGATTTCAACGATCTAAAATGCTTGAAAATGCTTATTTTAGCAAAACAGCACGTTTTGAGCTTTAATCTGCTTTTTAACGCGTAAAACAGCATAAAAACGACGAAATTTTTATTATTCTTTTTTATTAATATTGCGTCTATTTGAACGATGTCAACGATCAAATGCTTGAAAATGCTTATTTGAAAACAGCACGTTTTGAGTTTTATTCTGCGTTTTAACGCGTAAAACGCATAAAACAGAATTTTTATTATTCGTTTTTTATTATTGCGTCTATTTGAACGATTTCAACGATCTAAAACGCTTGAAAATGCTTTATTTAGCAAAACAGCATCTGTTTTGAGCTTTATTCTGCGTTTTAACGCGTAAAAGCAGCATAAAACGACGAAATTTTTATTATTCGTTTTTATTAATATTGCGTCTATTTGAACGATTTCAACGACCTAAAATGCTTGAAAATGCTTATTTTAGCAAAACAGCACGTTTTCAGCTTTAATCTGCGTTTTAACGCGTAAAACAGCATAAAAACGACGAAATTTTTATTATTCGTTTTTATTAATATTGCGTCTATTTGAACGATTTCAACGATCTAAAAATGCTTGAAAATGTTTATTTTAGCAAAACAGCACGTTTTGAGCTTTATTCTGCGTTTTAACGCGTAAAACAGCATAAAACGACGAAATTTTTATTATCGTTTTTATTTTTGCGTCTATTTGAACGATTTCAACGATCTAAAATGCTTGAAAATGCTTATTTTAGCAAAACAGCACGCTTTGAGCTTTAATCTGCGTTTTAACGGGTACAAACAGCATAAAAACGACCAAATTTTTATTATTCGTTTTTATTAATATTGCTTCTATTTGAACGATTTCAACGATCTAAAATGCTTGAAAATGTTATTTTAAGCAAAACAGCACGTTTTGAGCTTTATTCTGCGTTTTAACGCGTAAAACAGCATAAAAACGACGAAATTTTTTATATTCGTTTTTGTTTTATTGCGTCTATTTGAACGATTTCAACGATCTAAAATACTTAAAAAATACTTTGATTTAGCAAAACAGCACGTTTTGAGCTTTAATCTGCGTTTTAACGCGTAAAACAGCATAAAAACGACGTATTTTTTATTATTCTTTTTATTAATATTGCGTCTATTTGAACGATTTCAACGATCCTAAAATGCTTGAAAATGCTTATTTTAAAGCAAAAACAGCACGTTTTGAGTTTTAATCAGCGTTTTAACGCGTAAACAGCATAAAAACAATGAAATTTTATTATTCGTTTTTAAATATTGCGTCTATTTGAACGATTTCAACGATCTAAATGCTTGAAAATGCTTATTTTAGCAAAACAGCAAGTTTTAGCTTTAATCTGCTTTTAAATGCGCGTAAACAGCATAAAAACGACGAATTTTTATTATTCGTTTTTTATTAATATTGCGTCTATTTGAACATTTCAACGATCTAAATGCTTAAAAATGCATTTTAGCAAAACAGTTATGTTTTGAGCTTTATTCTGCGTTTTAACGCGAAACAGCATAAAAACGACGAAATTTTTATTATTCGTTTTTATTTTTATTGCGTCTATTTAAAACGATTTCAACGATCTAAATTTACTTGAAAATGCTTGATTTAAAAACAAGTTTTGAGCTTTAATCTGCGTTTTAACGCGTAAAACAGCTAAAAACGACGAATTTTTTATTCGTTTTTATTAATATTGCTTCTATTTAAGGGATTTCAACGATCAAAAAATGCTTGAAAATGCTTATTTTACAAAACAGCACGTTTTGAGCTTTATTCTGCGTTTTTAACGCGAAAACAGCATAAAAACGACGACATTTTTATTATTCGTTTTTATTAATATTGCGTCTATTTGAACGATTTCAACGATCTAAAATGCTTGAAAAATGCTTTTATTTTAGCAAAATAGCACGTTTTGATTTAATTTTGCGTTTTTTAACGCTAAAAGCATTAAAATGACGAATTTTTATTATTCGTTTTATTAATATTGCTTCTATTTAAACGATTTCAACGATCTAAAATCGCTTGAAAATGCTTATTTTAGCAAAACAGCACGTTTTGAGCTTTAATCTGCGTTTTAACACGTGAAAACAGCATAAAAACGCACGAAATTTTTTATTATTCGTTTTTATTAATATTGCTCTGTTGAAACGATTTCAACGATCTAAAATGCTTGAAAATGCTTATTTTAGCAAAACAGCACGTTTTGAGCTTTAATCTGCGTTTTACGTAAAACAGCATAAAAACGACGAAATTTCATTATTCGTTTTTATTAATTTGCGTCTATTTTGAACGATTTCAACGATCTAAAATGCTTGAAAATGCTTTTTAGCAAAATGCACGTTTTGAGCTTTAATCTGCGTTTTAACGCGTAAAAAAGTTTTAAAAAACGACAAAATTTTTTTATTATTTGTTTTTATTTCTATTGCGTCTTTTTGGGAACGTGATTTCAACGATCTAAAAATACTTAAAAAATGCTTGGGAATTTAAAAAACAGAACTTTTTTGTTTTAATCTGCGTTTTAACGGAAAAACAGCAAAAAAAACGACAAATTTTTTTTATTATTCTTTTTTTATTAATATTGCTTTTTATTTGGCTTTTCCCAAGGGATCAAAAATGCTTAAAAATGCTTATTTTAGAAAAAAACAGCATTTTTTTGAGCTTTATTCTGCTTTTTAACGCGAAAACAGAAATAAAAACGACAAAATTTTTTATTTATTCGTTTTTTATTAATATTGGGGCCTTTTTTAAAGGGATTTCAACGATCAAAAAATTGTTTTGAAAAATGTTAAGAAAAAACAGCACTTTTTTGAGTTTTAATCTGCGTTTTAACGCGTAAAACAGCATAAAAACGACGAATTTTTATTATTCGTTTTTATTAATATTGCTTCTATTTGAACGATTTCAACGATCTAAAATGCTTGAAAATGCTTATTTTAGCAAAACAGCACGTTTGAAGCTTTAATCTGCGTTTTAACGCGTAAAAACAGCATAAAAAACGACGAAATTTTTATTATTCGTTTTTATTAATATTGCGTCTTACGGAAACGGATTTCAACGATCTAAAAATGCTTGGAAATGATTATTTTAGCAAAACAGCACGTTTTGAGCTTTAATCTGCGTTTTAACGCGCGTAAACAGCATAAAAACGACGAATTTTTATTATTCGTTTTTATTAATATTGCTTCTATTTGAACGATTTCAACGATCTAAAAATGCTTGAAAATGCTATTTTAAAACAGTTAATGTTTTTGAGCTTTTAATCTGCGTTTTAACGCGTAAAACAGCATAAAACAATAAATTTTGCTATTCGTTTTTATTAATATTGCTTCTATTTGACCGATTTCAACGATCTAAAATGCTTGAAAATGCTTATTTTAGCAAAACAGCACGTTTTGAGCTTTAACTGCGTTTTAACGCGTAAAACAGCATAAAAACGAAATTTTTATTATTCGTTTTTATTAATATTGCGTTCATTTGAACGTGTGATGTCAACGATCCAAAAATGCTTCGAAAATGCTTATTTTAGCAAAACAGCACGTTTTGAGTTTTATTCTGCGCTTCAAACAGCGCGTTCACAAATTTTTATTATTCGTTTTATTACTATTGCGTCTATTTGAACGATTTCAACGATCTAAAACGCTTGAAATGCTTTTTATTTTGGCAAAAACAGCACTCTGCTTTTGAGCTTTATTCTGCGTTTTAAGCGTAAAAGTTTTGCGCATAAAACGACGAAATTTTTATTATTCGTTTTTATTACCATTGCGCCCCATTTGAACGATTTCAACGACCTAAAATGCTTGAAAATGCTTATTTTAGCAAAAACAGCACGTTTTCAGCTTTAATCTGCGTTTTAACGCGTAAAACAGCATAAAAACGACGAAATTTTTTATTATTCGTTTTTATTAATATTATGGGTCATTTTGAACGATTTCAACGATCTAAAATGCTTCTGAAATACATTTCAAGCAAAACAAAATGTTTTGAGCTTTATTCCGCGTTTTAACGCGTAAAACAGCATAAAACGACGAAATTTTTATTATTCGTTTTTTATTTTTATTGCGTCTATTTGAACGATTTCAACGATTCAAAATGCTTGAAAATGCTACTTTAGCAAAACAGCACGCTTTTGAGCTTAAATCTGCGTTTTAACGGGCAACAGCATAAAAACGACCAAATTTCTTTTATTATTCGTTTTTTATTAATATTAAGTTTATTTGAACGATTTCAACGATCTAAAAATGCTTGAAAATGCTTATTTTAGCAAAACAGCACGTTTTGAGTTTTATTCTGCGTTTTAACGCGTAAAACAGCATAAAAAAACGACGAAATTTTATTATTCGCCTTTGGCTTTTATTGCGTCTATTTGAACGATTTCAACGGATCTAAAATACTTGAAAATACTTGATTTAGCAAAATGCGCGCACGTTTTGAGTTTTAATCTGCGTTTTAACGCGTAAAACAACAGCATAAAAACGACGAATTTTTTATTATTCGTTTTTATTAATATTGCGTCTATTTGAACGATTTCAAATTCACTCAAAATGCTTGAAAATGCTTATTTTAAAGCAAAAACAGCACGTTTTGAGCTTTAATCAGCGTTTTAACGCGTAAACAGCATAAAAACAATGAAATTTTATTATTCGTTTTTTTATTAATATTGCGCTCATTTGAACGATTTCAACGATCTAAATGCTTGAAAATGCTTATTTTAGCAAAAACAGCAATGCTTTTAGCTTTAAATCTGCGTTTTGCGCGTAAAAACAGCATAAAAACGACGAATTTTTATTATTCGTTTTTATTAATATTGCGTCTTATTTCGGAACGATTTCAACGATCTAAATGCTTCGGAAAATGCCATTTTAAAGCAAAACAGTTAATGTTTTGAGCTTATTCTGCGTTTCTAACGCGTAAAACAGCATAAAAAACGACGAAATTTTATTATTCGTTTTTATTTTTATTGCGTCTATTTGAACGATTTCAACGATCTAAAATACTTGAAAATGCTTGATTTAGCAAAACATAATGCTTTTGAGCTTAATCTGCGTTTTAACGCGTAAAAAATGGCAGCATAAAAAACGACGAATTTTTATTATTCGTTTTTATTAATATTGCTTCTATTTTGAACGTGATTTCAACGATCTAAAATGCTTGAAAATGCTTATTTTAGCAAAACAGCACGTTTTGAGTTTTATTCTGCGTTTTTAACGCGTAAAACAGCATAAAAACGACGACATTTTTATTATTCGTTTTTATTAATATTGCGTCTATTTGAACGATTTCCCAACGATCTAAAAATGCTGAAAATGCTTATTTTAGCAAAACAGCACGTTTTGAGCTTAATCTGCGTTTTAACGCGTAAAATGTTAGCTAAAAATGACGAATTTTTTATTATTCGTTTTTTATTAATATTGCTTCTATTTAAACGATTTCAACGTGATCTAAAATGCCGCTTGAAAATGCGCTTATTTTAGCAAAACAGCACGTTTTGAGCTTTTTAATCTGCGTTTTAACACGCAAAACAGCATAAAAACCACGAAATTTTTATTATTCGTTTTTATTAATATTGCTCTGTTTCCAGAAGTGGCAGGTACAGAACGTGATTTAACGATCTAAAAATGCTTGAAAATGCTTATTTCAGCAAACAGCACGTTTTGAGTTTTAATCTGCGTTTTAACGCGTAAAACAGCACAAAAACGACGAAATTTCATTATTCGTTTTTTTTATTAATATTGCGTCTATTTTGAACGATTTTCAACGATCTAAAATGCTTTGAAAATGCTTATTTTAGCAAAATAGCACGTTTGAGCTTTATTCTGCGTTTTAACGCGTAAAACAGCATAAAAAACGACGAAATTTTTATTATTCGTTTTTATTTTTATTGCGCGTCTTATTTGGAACGATTTCAACGATCTAAAATGCTTGAAAATGCTTATTTTAAAGCAAAACAGCACGTTTGAGTTTTAATCTGCGTTTTAACGTAAAACAGCATAAAAACGACGAATTTTTTATTATTCGTTTTTATTGATATTGCTTCTATTTGAATCGATTTCAAACGATCTAAAAAATGCTTTGAAAATGCTTATTTTGTGCTAAAACAGCACGTTTCGGTTTTAATCTGCGTTTTAACGCAAAACAAAGCGTAAAAACGACGAAATTCTGCTGGTCTGCTTTTTATTAATATTGCGCCTTATTTGAACGATTTCAACGATCTAAAATGCTTGGAAAATGATTATTTTAGCAAAACAGCATCGCTTTCAGCTTTTAATCTGCGTTTTAACGCGTAAAACAGCATAAAAACGACGAAATTTTTATTATTTGTTTTTATTTCTATTGCGTCTATTTGAACGATTTCAACGATCTAAAATACTTGAAAATGCTTGATTTAGCAAAACAGCACGTTTTAGTTTTAATCTGCGTTTTAACGCGTAAAACAGCATAAAACGACGAATTTTTTATTCGTTTTTATTAATATTAAGCTCTATTTCTGAACGATTTCAACGATCTAAAATGCTTCTGAAAATGCTTATTTTAGCAAAACAGTTAATGTTTTGAGCTTTATTCTGCGTTTTAACGCGCAAAACAGCAAACGTGACGAAATTTTTATTTATTCGTTTTTTATTAATATTGCGTCTATTTCCAACGATTTCAACGATCTAAAAATGCTGAAAATGCTTATTTTAAAGCAAAAAACAGCACGTTTTGAGCTTAATCTGCGTTTTAACGCGTAAAACAGCGATGTAAAAATGACGAATTTGCTTATTCGTTTTACATTATTGTTTTATTTAAAACATTTCAACGATCTAAAAATGCTTCTGAAAATGCTTATTTTAGCAAAAAAACAGCACGTTTTGAGCTTTAATCTGCGTTTTAACACGTAAAACAGCATAAAAACGACGAAATTTTTATTATTCGTTTTTGCGAATATTGCTTCTGTTTTGAACGATTTCAACGATCTAAAAATGCTTGAAAATGCTTATTTTAGCAAAACAGCACGTTTTGAGTTTTAATCTGCGTTTTAACGCGCGTAAAACAGCATAAAAAAAACGACGAAATTTTCATTATTCGTTTTTATTAATATTGCGTCTATTTGAACGATTTCAACGATCTAAAATGCTTGAAAATGCTTATTTTAAAATAGCACGTTTTGAGTTTTATTCTGCGTTTAACGCGTAAAACAGCATAAAAACGACGAAATTTTTATTATTCGTTTTTATTTTTATTGCGTCTTATTTGAACGTGATTTCAACGATCTAAAATGCTTGAAAATGCTTATTTTAGCAAAACAGCACGTTTTGAGTTTTAATCTGCGTTTTAACGCGTAAACAGCATAAAAAACGACGAATTTTTATTATTCGTTTTTATTAATATTGCTTCTATTTGAACGATTTCAACGATCTAAAATGCTTGAAAAATGCTGCGCATATTTTAGCAAAACAGCACGTTTTGAGCTTAATCTGCGTTTTAACGCGTAAAACAGCATAAAAAAAACGACGAAATTTTTATTATCTTCGTTTTTATTAATATTGCGTCTATTTCCAAACGTGATTTCAACGATCTAAAAATGCTTGAAAATGATTATTTTGAAGCAAAACAGCACGTTTTGAGCTTTAATCTGCGTTTTAACGCGCGTAAAACAGCATAAAACGACGAATTTTTTATTATTCGGTTTTTATTAATATTGCTTCTATTTGAACGATTTCAACGATCTAAAATGCTTGAAAATGCTTATTTTAAAGCAAAACAGCACGTTTTGAGTTTTAATCTTCGCGTTTTAACGGCGTAAAACAGCATAAAACGACGAATTTTTTTATTATTCGTTTTTTATTAATATTGCTTCTATTTTGAACGATTTCAACGATCTGTCGCCGCTATTTTAGCAAAAAAACAGCACGTTTCTTCGAGCTTTAATCTGCGTTTTAACGCGTAAAAAATGCGCAAAAAACGACGAATTTTTATTATTCGTTTTTATTAATATTGCGTCTTATTTGAACGATTTCAACGATCTAAAATGCTTTTGAAAATGCTTATTTTAGCAAAACAGCACGTTTTGAGCTTAATCGCGTTTTAACGCGTAAAACAGCATAAAAAAACGTGACGCGAAATTTTTTATTATTCGTTTTTATTTTTTATTGCGTCTATTTTGAACGATTTCAACGTGATCTAAAATGCTTTGAAAATGCTTATTTTAGCAAAAAACAGCATCGTTTTGAGCTTTAATCTGCGTTTTAACGCGTAAAACAGCATAAAACGACCAAATTTTTATTATTCGTTTTATATTAATATTGCTTCTATTTGAACGATTTCAACGATCTAAAAATGCTTGAAAATGCATATTTTAGCAAAACAGCACGTTTTGAGCTTTAATCTGGCGTTTTAACGCGTAAAACAGGCATAAAACGACGAATTTTTATTATTCGTTTTTTATTAATATTGCGTCTATTTGAACAAACGATTTCAACGATCTAAATGCTTGAAAATGCTTATATTTTAGCAAAAACAGCACGTTTTGAGTTTTAATCTGCGTTTTAACGGGCGTAAAACAGCATAAAAACGACCAAATTTTTATTATTCGTTTTATTAATATTGCTTCTATTTGAACGATTTCAACGATCTAAAAATACTTCTGAAAATGCTTTATTTGGCGCTAAAAAAACGGTGCCATCGTTTTGAGCTTTAATCTGCGTTTTAACGCGTAAACAGCATGCGCGACGAATTTTTTATTATTCGTTTCTATTAATATTGCGTCTATTTGAACGATTTCAACGATCTAAAATGCTGGAAAATGCTTATTTTAGCAAAAAATGTTAATGTTTTGAGCTTTAATCAGCGTTTTAACGCGTAAAACAGCATAAAACAATGAAATTTTTTATTATCTGTTTTTATTAATATTGCGTCTATTTGAACGATTTCAACAATCTAAAATGCTTGAAAATGCTTTATTTTAGCAAAACAGCATCGTTTTAGCTTTAATCTGCGTTTAGCGTAAAACAGCATAAAAAACGACGAATTTTTTATTATTCGTTTTTATTAATATTGCGTCTATTTGAAACGTGATTTCAACGATCTAAAATGCTTGAAAATGCTTATTTTAGCAAAAAAACAGCACGTTTTGAGCTTTATTCTGCGTTTTAACGCGTAAAACAGCATAAAAACGACGAAATTTTATTATTCGTTTTTATTTTATTGCGTCTATTTGAACGCGATTTCAACGCGATCTAAAATACTTCTTGAAAAATGCGATTTAAAGGTAAAACAGCACGTTTGTTTCTTAATCTGCGTTTTAACGCGTAAAACAGCATAAAACGACGAATTTTTATTATTCGTTTTACAATATTGCTTCTATTTGAACGATTTCAACGATCTAAAATGCTTGAAAATGCTTATTTAAAGTAAAACAGCACGTTTTGAGTTTTATTCCCTGCGTTTTAACGCGTAAAACAGCATAAAAAACGACGAAATTTTTATTATTCGTTTTTATTAATATTTGCCCATTTGAACGATTTCAACGATCTAAAATGCTGGCACGCTTTATCGCGCAAAATTGCTAATGTTTTGAGCTTTAATCTGCGTTTTTGTGCAAACAGCGTAAAAATGACGAATTTTATTATTCGTTTTTACATTACGTTTCTATTTAAACGATTTCAACGATCTAAAATGCTTGAAAATGGCTTATCGTTGTCGCTCTGGTGCCTAACCTGCCTTCACGAAACCTTTGCCATTGTCTGCCGCTATTTCAATATTCGCTCAACGCATCGCACCAGATTCCAAACGCCGCTTGGCTCAGCGTTACCGCTTACTAACTTCAATGCTTAAGTTGCCACAAAACCAATAAATTCGTTTTATTAATATTGCGTCTATTTAAACGATTTCAACGATCTAAAATGCTTGAAAATGCTTATTTTAGCGCAAAACAGCACGTTTTGGTTTTATTCGCGTTTTAACGCGTAAAAACAGCATAAAAACGACGAAATTTTTATTATTCGTTTTTATTTTATTGCGTCTATTTTGAACGATTTCAACGATCTAAAAATACTTGAAAATGCTTGATTTCCAGCAAAACAGCACGTTTTGAGCTTTAATCTGCGTTTTAACGCGTAAAAACAGCATAAAAAACGACGAATTTTTATTATTCGTTTTTATTAATATTGCTTCTATTTGAACGATTTCAACGATCTTTAAAAATGCTTGAAAATGCTTTTATTTTAGCAAAACAGCACGTTTTGAGCTTTATCTGCGTTTTAACGCGTAAAACAGCATAAAAACGACGAAATTTTTATTATTCGTTTTTATTAATATTAAGTGTCTATTTGGAACGATTTCAACGATCTAAAAATGCTTGAAAATGCTTATTTTAGCAAAATACACGTTTTGAGCTTTAATCTGCGTTTTTAGCGCGTAAACAGCATAAAACGACGAATTTTTATTATTCGTTTTTATTAATATTGCGTCTATTTTGAACGATTTTCAAAATGCTTGAAAATGCTTATTTTAGCAAAACAAAGCACGTTTTGAGCTTTATTCTGCGTTTTAACGCGTAAAACAAGTTACGTAAAACGACGAAATTTTATTATTCGTTTTATTTTTATTGCGTCTATTTGAACGATTTCAACGATCTAAAATACTTGAAAAATGCTGGATTTAGCAAAACAGCACGTTTTGAGCTTTTAATCTGCGTTTTAGCGCGTAAAACAGCATAAAAAACGACGAATTTTATTATTCGTTTCTGCCAATATTCGCTTCTATTTGAACGATTTCAACGATCTAAAATGCTTGAAAATGCTTATTTTAAAGCAAAAACAGCACGTTTTGAGCTTTATTCTGCGTTTTAACGCGTGCAAAACAAAGCATAAAAACGACGAAATTTTTATTATTCGTTTTTATTAATATTGCGTCTATTTGAACGATTTCAACGATCTAAAAATGCTTGAAAATGCTTATTTTAAAGCAAAACAGCACGTTTTGAGCTTTAATCTGCGTTTAACGCGTAAAACAGCATAAAATGACGAATTTTTGCCATTCGTTTTTATTAATATTGCTTCTATTTAAACGATTTCAACGATCTAAAATGCTTTTTGAAAATGCTATATTTTAAAGCAAATAGCACGTTTTGAGCTTTTATTCTGCGTTTTAACGCGTAAAACAGCATAAAACGACGAAATTTTTATTATTCGTTTTTATTTTTATTGCGTCTATTTGAACGATTTCAACGATCTAAAAATGCTTGAAAATGCTTATTTTAGCAAAACAGCACGTTTTGAGCTTTAATCTGCGTTTTAACGCGTAAAAACAGCATAAAAAACGACGAATTTTTTATTATTCGTTTTTAATAATATTGCTTCTATTTGAACGATTTCAACGATCTAAAAATGCTTTGAAAATGCTTAATTTTAGCAAAACAGCACGTTTTGAGTTTTAATCTGCGTTTTAACGCGTAAAACAGCATAAAAACGACGAAATTTTTATTATTCGTTTTTTATTAATATTATGCCTATTTGAACGATTTCAACGATCTAAAATGCTTGAAAATGATTATTTTAGCAAAACAGCACGTTTTGAGTTTTAATCTGCGTTTTAACGCGTAAAACAGCATAAAAAACGACGAAATTTTATTATTTGTTTTTTATTTTATTATGCCGTATTTTGAACGATTTCAACGATCTAAAAATACTTGAAAATGCTGATTTAGCAAAAATGGCACGTTTTTGAGCTTTTAATCTGCGTTTTAACGCGTAAAACAGCATAAAACGACGAATTTTTATTATTCGTTTTTATTAATATTGCTTCTATTTTGAACGATTTCAACGATCTAAAATGCTTTCTGAAAATGCTTTATTTTAAAGCAAAACAGCACGTTTTGAGTTTCTTTATCTCTGCGTTTTAACGCGTAAAACAGCATAAAAAACGACGAAATTTCTTTTTATTATTCGTTTCTTTATTAATATTGCGTCGGCCTTTAAACGCGTGATTTCAACGATCTAAATGCTTTGAAAAATGCTTATTTTAGCAAAACAGCACGTTTTGCTTCTCAATCTGCGTTTAACGCGTAAAAACAGCATAAAAAGTTTTATTTTAAATTTTTATTATTCGTTTTTTATTAATATTGCTTCTATTTAAACGATTTCAAACGATCTTAAAATGCTTGAAAAGCTTTTATTTTAGCAAAACAGCACGTTTTGAGCTTTAATCTGCGTTTTAACACGTAAAACAAAAGCATAAAAACGACGAAATTCCTTTTATTATTCGTTTTTATGAATATTGCTTCTGTTTGAACGATTTCCAACGATCTAAAAAATGCTGAAAACTTTATTTTACAAAAACAGCACGTTTTGAGCTTTTAATCTCGCGTTTTAACGCAAAACAGCACAAAAAACGACGAAATTTCATTATTCGTTTTTTATTAATATTGGCAGTCTATTTGAACGATTTCAACGATCTAAAATGCTTGAAAATGCTTATTTTAGCAAAATTGCACGTTTTGAGCTTTATTCTGCGTTTTAACGCGTAAAACAGCATAAAAAACGACGTAATTTTTATTATTCGTTTTTTATTTTTATTGCGTCTATTTTGAACGATTTCAACGATCTAAAATGCTTGAAAATGCTTATTTTAGCAAAACAGCACGTTTTTGAGCTTTTAATCTGCGTTTTAACGCGTAAAAACAAAGCATAAAAACGACGAATTTTTATTATTCGTTTTTATTAATATTTGCTTCTATTTTGAACGATCGATCTAAAATGCTTGAAAATGCTTATTTTAGCAAAAACAGCACGTTTTGAGCTTCAATCTGCGTTTTAACGCGTAAAACAGCATAAAAACGACGAAATTCTTATTATCTGTTTTTATTAATATTGCGTCTATTTTGAACGTGATTTCAACGATCTAAAAATGCTTTGAAAAATGATTATTTTAGCAAAACAGCAATGCTTTTGAGTTTTAATCTGCGTTTCTTAACGCAAAACAAGTTGGCTAAAAAACGACGAATTTTTATTATTCGTTTTGCCAATATTGCTTCTATTTCCGAAACTATCAACGATCTAAAATGCTTGAAAATGTTTATTTTAAAGCAAAACAGCACGTTTTGAGCTTTAATCTGCGTTTAACGCGTAAACAGCATAAAAACGACGAATTTTTTATTATTCGTTTTTATTAATATTGCTCTTATTTGAACGATTTCAACGATCTAAAATGCTTGAAAATGCTTATTTTAGCAAAACAGCACGCCTTCGAGCTTTAATCTGTGCTTCGGCGTAAACAAAAGCATAAAACGACGAATTTTTATTATTCGTTTTTTATTAATATTTGCCTTATTTGAACGATTTCAACGATCTAAAAAATGCTTGAAAAATGCTTATTTTGAAGCAAAACAGCACGTTTTGAGCTTTATTCTGCGTTTTAACGCGTAAAACAAGTTAGCAAAACATTGCAGCCTTATTATTCGTTTATTTTTATTGCGCCTTATTTGAACGATTTCAACGATCTAAAATGCTTGAAAATGCGCTTATTTTAGCAAAACAGCACGCTTGAGCTTTAATCTTTCTTAACGCGTAAACAGCATAAAAACGACTAAATTTTATATTATTCGCTTCTTTTTATTAATATTGCTCTATTTGAACGATTTCAACGATCTAAAATGCTTGTGCATATTTTAGCAAACAGCAATGTTTTGAGTTTAATCTGCGTTTAACGCGTAAAACAGCATAAAACGACGAATTTTTATTCGTTTTTATTAATATTGCGTCTATTTTGAACGATTTCAACGATTCAAAATGCTTGAAAATGCTTTTATTTTAGCAAAACAGCACGTTTTGAGTTTTAACCCTGCGTTTAAACGCGAACAGCATAAAACGACCAAATTATTATCTGCTTTTATTAATATTGCTTCTATTTTGAACGATTTCAACGATCTAAAATGCTTGAAAATGCTTTATTTAGCAAAACAGCACGTTTTGAGTTTAATCTGCGTTTTAACGCGTAAAAACAGCATAAAACGACGAATTTTATTATTCGTTTCTATTAATATTGCGTCTATTTGAACGGATTTCAACGATCTAAAATGCTTGAAAATGCTTATTTTAGCAAAACAGCACGTGTTTTGAGCTTTAATCAGCGTTTTAACGCGTAAAACAGCATAAAAACAATGAAATTTTTATTATTCGCTCTTTTTATTAATATTGCGTCTATTTGAACGATTTCAACAATCTAAAATGCTTGAAAATGCTTTTATTTAGCAAAACAGCACGTTTTAGTTTTAATCTGCAGTTTAGCGCAAAACAAGCATGTGCGCCCTGACGAATTTATTATTCGTTTTTATTAATATTGCGTCTATTTGAACGATTTCAACGATCTAAAAATGCTTTAAAACGCCGGTTTTGAAGTAAAAACAGCACGTTTTGAGCTTTATTCCCTGCGTTTTAACGGCAAAACGCATAAAACCACGAAATTTTTATTATTCCGTTTTTATTTTATTGCGTCTATTTGAACGATTTCAACGATCTAAAAATACGGAAAATGCTTTCTTTTGATTTAGCAAAAACAGCACGTTTTGAGCTTTAACGCGTTTAACGCGTAAAACAGCATAAAAACGACGAATTTCTTATTATTCGTTTTATTAATATTGTTTCATTTGAACGATTTCAACGATCTAAAAAAATGCTTTGAAAATGCTTTATTTTAGCAAAACAGCACGTTTTGAGCTTTTATTCCCGCGTTTTAACGCGTAAAACAGCATAAAAACGACGAAATTTTTATTATTCGTTTTACAATATTGCGTCTATTTGAACGATTTCAACGATCTAAAATGCTTGAAAATGCTTATTTTAAAACAGCAACGTTTTGAGCTTTAATCTGCGTTTTAACGCGTAAAATGAAGCGCAAAATGACGAATTTTTTATTATTCGTTTTTATTAATATTGCTCTGGCTTAAACGATTTCAACGATCTAAAATGCTGAAAATGCTTATTTTAGCAAAACAGCACGTTTTGAGCTTAATCTGTGTTTTGACACGCAAAACAAGTTAAGGAAAACCACTAAAATTTTTGGCTATTCGTTTTTTAATAATATTGCTTCTGTTTGAAACTGAATTTTCAACGATCGAAATTTTGTATTATCTGTTTTTATTTTATTGCGTCTATTTGAACGATTTCAACGATCTAAAATGCTTGAAAATGCTTATTTTAGCAAAAACAGCACGTTTTGAGCTTTTAATCTGCGTTTTAACGCGTAAAAATGTATATAAAACAATTTTACCTTATTATTCGTTTTTATTAATAATATTGCTTCTATTTAAACGACTTCAACGTGATCTAAAATGCTTGAAAATGCTTATTTTAGCAAAACAGCACGTTTTATTTAATCTGCAGTCAACGCGTAAAACAAGTTACAAAAACGACGAAATTTTTATTATTCGTTTTATTAATATTGCTTCTATTTGAACGATTTCAACGATCTAAAATGCTTGAAAATGCTTATTTTAGAAAAAAGAACGTTTTAAAAGCGAACGCGTTTTAACGGGGTAAAACAGCAAAAACGACAAATTTTTTTATTATTCGTTTTTTTAAAAATTATACCTTTTTTGAACGATTTAAACGATCTTGCGAAAATGCTTATTTTAGCAAAACGGAAATTTTGAGTTTTTCCCGCGTTTTAACGCGTAAAAAAACATAAAAACGACGGGAAATTATTCTTTTTTTATTAAAAAGGCCTATTTGAACGATTTAAACGATCTAAAATGCTTGAAATGCTTTTTTAGAAAAAACAGCACGTAAAAAAGTTTTTATTCTGCGTTTTCGCGTAAAACAGCAAAAAAACGACAAAATTTTATTATTCGTTTTTTTTTTTTATTGCGTTTTTTTAAAGGGTTTCCAAACGATCAAAATGCTTGAAAATGTTTTATTTTAGCAAAACAGCACGTTTTGAGCTTTAATCTGCTTTTAACGCGTAAAACAGCAAAAAAACGACAAATTTTTTTTATTATTCGTTTTTATTAATATTGTTTATTTGAACATTTCAACAATCTAAAATGTTTTAAAAGTTTTTAGAAAAAACAGCACGTTTTGGGGAATCTGCTTTTTTAACGCGTAAAACAGCAAAAAAACGACGAAATTTTTATTATTCGTTTTATATTAATATTGCGTCTGTTTGAACGATTTCAACGATCTAAAATGCTTGAAAATGCTTATTTTGGCAAAACAGCACGTTTTGGGGGTTTTTAATCTGAGTTTTAACGCGTAAAACAGAATAAAATGACGAATTTTTATTATTCGTTTTTTTTTAAATATTGTTTTATTTAAACGTTTTTCAACGATCAAAAATGTTAAAAAATTGCTTTTTTAGCAAAACAGCACGTTTTGAGTTTTTAATCTGCGTTTTAAGGGAAAAACAGCATAAAACGAGGGGAAATTTATTATTCTTTTTTTTATTAAAAATTGCGTCTTTTGGAAGGGATTTCAACGATCTAAAATGCTTAAAAAATGCTTTTTTTTAGAAAACAGCACTTTTTGTGCTTTATTCTGCGTT